>NC_092224.1:21709348-22009348 GCF_036320965.1 Panulirus ornatus | reverse complement strand
CTATAGCCGGTGTGTGTGTGTGGGTGGGTGTGTGTTGGGGGAAGGGGGGCATCTGTCACCTGAGCGTATCCTTTCCTTTTTTCTCTCTCTCTGTCCGGATGGAGGGCATTGCAAACCGGTCACCTCTTGTCTCATTTTCTGTGCAGCCAGCTCACTGGTGTGTTAGATGAGCAGTTCTATTGTCTGGTTGTAAACTGTATCAAGTTTATTGTTTCTGTCTGTTTGAAGTAGATATATATATACACCTGGGTTTGGATTCGAACCCTGGTAGGGCGTCCGGTAACCCCAGTCACACGGAGGTTAGCAGACACACGCTGGCTGGTCACCGTGGAGAAGAGGCTTCCCCTCGCTCCAGAAGTGTTCATCGTTTCCTTGCTTCTGATTGTAGCGCAGCCATGATGCCGTAGGTGCCCCATAAATTGATGGCCATTCACTGAATTCTTTAATGATTTATTCACCATTTAATTTAGCAGATTTCCTGGACTTACGCAATTCATTTATGAACAGAAAAGTTTTTTAGAAAGTAAGATGAAAAGCCTATAAGTATCGGCTGGGGGGTTGGAAGCACTCCACTGCCATCCATGCTCTCTCTCTCTCTCTCTCTCTCTCTCTCTCTCTCTCTCTCTCTCTCTCTCTCTCTCTCTCTCTCTCTCTCTCTCTCTCTCTCTCTCTCAATTGAGTGGTTAGTGGATAGGAAGAAGGGGTGGGACAGGGAAAGGGGTAGTTTGAGATGGAAGAGAGAACTGAAGTATGCACAAGTGTATGGTGTTCATTCTCTCTCTCTCTCTCTCTCTCTCTCTCTCTCTCTCTCTCTCTCTCTCTCTCTCTCTCTCTCTGAGAATGATACTCTAATGTCACTGGTGTTGTGTCACTTCTCTTCGTGTTACCTCCCGGGGATGACACGGTCTACCAAACATCTTTCGCTGCACAGAGATTCTTCGTGTTAACTGATTGGTGACTCCTGTGTCGCAGGCCAGAGCGGTTCCAGTCACCCCACAGCAGCACACTGTGCCTGGGAGACCCAGTCATATTGCCCCAGCATGGGAGACCCACACATACATTGTCTCTAACGCTTCACTGACGTGTTCCCTCCCCCACTTCCCTGACGTACTCGTTCCCGCCTTTCCTGACGTGCCCTCTCCTCCCCACTTCCCTCCGTGACGTGCCCCCTCCTCCCCACTTCCCTGACGTGCCCCCTCCTCCCCACTCCCCTGACGTGCCCCCTCCTCCCCACTTCCCTGACGTGCCCCCTCCTCCCCACTCCCCTGACGTGCCCCCTCCTCCCCACTTCCCTGACGTGCCCCCTCCTCCCCACTTCCCTGACGTGCCCCCTCCTCCCCACTTCCCTGACGTGCCCCCTCCTCCCCACTTCCCTGACGTGCCCCCTCCTCCCCACTCCCCTGACGTGCCCCCTCCTCCCCACTCCCCTGACGTGCCCCCTCCTCCCCACTTCCCTGACGTGCCCCCTCCTCCCCACTTCCCTGACGTGCCCCCTCCTCCCCACTCCCCTGACGTGCCCCTTCCTCCCCACTTCCCTGACGTGCCCGCTCCTTCCCACTTCACTGACGTGCCCCCTCCCCAATTTCTTGACGTGCTTCCTCCCGCCTTCCCTGACGTAGTCCCCTCCTCCCCACTTCCCCACCAGGTTTTCCCATCCACTCCCCACATCCCCAGCTCTCTCGTTTGCCCTCCTCGGCTGACTGTCAACAGGGGTGGAGAGTGATTATGCTAATTTATTGTCGTCCCGACGAAAACACTCGTTGTACTTTTCTCATGGATTCCCACGATTTGAGATGGTGAAGTGGGGACACAGGTGGCTTGCTGCGGGGGGAAGGGGGGGACTCCTGCTGCTGGTGATGTACGACACTGGGGACTTCTGTTGATGCTGGTGACCTGATATTGATGATTTCTCCTGGTGGTGATGGCGGCGTTGTGGTTTCTTGATGGTGGTGGGGTTGGGAAGGGAGGCTACCGATGGGATTTTTTTTTTTTTCTTTTTGGGGGGCTGTGTTGGTCACCGCTGTTACGGGATCCTCAGTGCTTTACACACACACACACACACACACACACACACACACACACACACACACACACACACACACACACACAGACTGTAATAAAGTGACTAACATAGCGACTTAGAATTTCATGGACCCATGCTCGAGTCTCAGGCAAGGCAGCATACTCGCAGCCATCCCAGCTGTTCATCCTCCTCTTTGGGGCGTAAGATGATTATATGTATATATATATATATATATATATATATATATATAGAGAGAGAGAGAGAGAGAGAGAGAGAGAGAGAGAGAGACTGAAATAAGATTCAGGTTTAGTGATGGGACCCCACGATTGTAAAGGTCCTGCCTCACAATCCACAAAGAATGATCGCTCATTCCATTGATCAAAGCGGTATCTTGTGCCTGACGTCCAGAAGAAAGGGAAAAACACTGCAGACATCTCCTGCAGCGGAGCCAAACCAGTCTGGCTACACCAGGGAAAAAAAAAATGAACTTGACGACGCATCGCAAAATATTCAGAACCGATTGATAAGTTGTGTACATTTCTTCTCTCAGGACTAGAGGCTGTAGCATTGAGTTATGAGCCACTGTATGATGTAATACATCCTCTGTAAGAGATGCTTTCTTGTTTTTACGTATCAGAAATTGTTGAGTATACGTATCTTGCTTTAGTTTACATCTGACCAGAGTAGCATCGTGTTAAGCTGTGTGAGTGTGACGAAAACACCCAGGAAGGAAAGGTTGTCACGCAGTAGGTGGGGTATGTACGGCTTCCCACATGATGGACAGGTGTTCTGTGGCGTTCTCAACAGGAGGCGAGTCCCGGGAGGGTGTCACGCGTCGGAGTTGTGCTGTAAAGTGGATGGAGGAGACTGGGATGTTCAGTATCAGCCAGGAGTACCTACCAGCTGGGGTTGTATGTCGTGTTGTAAAGAGGAACGTGGACGACTGAGGAAGACCCGAGCCACGAGTGGTGCAGGACTAAGCGGCTTGTGATACCACAACACCTGTAGCACCCTCAGTCCCTCCCTCTGTTTGACATTACGACTGCCACCATCCATGTCCCGTACGCCAGCACCAACTCCGCCTCTACATCAGCCAACACCTTTGTTCTCCCTTCCATCAACCCTGCCAACACCGGACCCAAGACGCTATCGGTAGTTCTTGTCGTGAGCAGGAAACTCGTGTTGGAACCCACGTCTGACGCGGCCAGAGAGGAACGAGGATTTCATCACCGGCAAAAAGCGTATCACTTCTGCCCTCTCACACGTACCCCTACCCGTCCCGTCTTGCTTCACATGAAACATCAGACAGATCAATCAACACTATGACACGGAGAGACGCGCGTAAGTGTCACGTCCCTGTGTCACGACCATGGCCGCGTCCCTGTATGACGTCACTTGTCATTGTTCCTTTGCGGGAGACTGTTGCATGTGTTATCCCCAGCGAGACGTTGATAAGAAGTAAAGGTTAGGTGATTCATGGGTTCTCTTCATGCGTGCGACGTTCAAACCTCCCGCGCTCGCATTAGAGGCGTGGGTGTAGCGTGCGCTGCCTCCGGAACTTTAAATGACCGTAAGTGAAAAAAATGATACGGTTACCTGTCGTAGAATCTCTGCCTCTGTGTCTGGTATCAGGAGTTTTCTTCTGTATTTTGATCTATAGTAGAAAGCAAGATTACATCCTTTAGATATATGAATTGTCTATGTATAGAACTTTTCATATCTTTTTCCTATTCTTTTTTTTTCTTATCACATATTCCTTATCTCCTGTAGGCAGGACCAGACGTCAGTTTTTCTGGGGTTTTTTAGGCAAAATAACTTGGTAATTACATTTAGCACCTGCATAGTGAAACTGAGATTCTCTCAATACCGTCCCACTTCAGCATTTAGACCAGTACATAACCAATCTCCAACCTCGAAATAGAAATGAAATCCTTACCCCAGCCTCGACCATACTCACACATCCCCCTTACCACCCTCAACAGACAGAACACTGACAGTACAACACAACGAAATGACCCAACGTAAACACCACTCCATCTGACCAACACCCAACTGAAATTACACGAGTTACACTTTCTGGTCCCGACCACACACACCAGACGCCGATACAGTATATCTCAGGAGCCTTCATGCCCACAATGCAATTCCTACAGTGAAGACACCGAGGCTTACTGCTCTGTTGCCACGTACTCTGCCCATATTAGACACACACACACACACACATAATGACCTGTGGTCCCGCCCGGTGGACGTGGCCTGCTTCCGGAGCGCTTTAGGAACTAACTAGATCCACAGTAGCAAGACGTTACGCCTACCATCCGTATATCTCTTTCCATCTTTCTTTTCCAGCTCTTCATTTTATATTTCTCTTTACTCGGTCTTCACCAAATATCACTGCTCATATGACCACTACCAGCAGTCGTCGAAGATGTTGGACCGAGCACTGTGCACCGTCAGAACTGAACAATGGCACTGCCCAAAAAGTCAGAACAATGCCCCGGGACACTGGAACGAAGGATCCAATTATAGTTTCATCGCCGACGAAGAGAGACTTAAAGTTATGTTGTGCTGGAAAGGCACTGTAGTCTTTGCCTGCAGGAGAATTTAAATATAACTCATCACATACTGGGGAAAAATTGTCCAAGTCACAGAAGACAAGAATGAAGTTCTCTTATCGTGGTCTCTTGTCTGGCAGGTTCAGGATTTGGATTTCTTTTTTTTTTTCCCCTTTATTGGAGTCTTGTTGTCAGTGTTGGTAAGCTGTGTGACGTAACGACCCAAGTAGCTCAGCCGGATATGACTGGCGCTGTGACGTAACGACCCAGTATATGACTGGCGCTGTGACGTAACGACCCAGTATATGACTGGCGCTGTGACGTAACGACCCAGTATATGACTGGCGCTGTGACGTAACATTTTTAAGACCTCTTCCCACGAGGAGAGCCACTGGTCTCCTCAAAGCATCCTCCTGATGGCCCTCAAGGACCCACGATCATATGATTTTTACAAATTTCTGTACCAGCAACATCTTCATTGGCATATTCTTTGTGATTAGAAGCGTCAGTAGGAAGATATGATGAGATTTTTAAGATATTTATTGATAATTTAACCTCTTGACCCCTTGTTTCACCCCCCTTAGTTTCAGGCTCTTTCACTCGTATCTCTCTCCCTTTGTCTCCCACCCTCTGTTTCTCCACCTGTCTGTCTCGCTCCCTAAACCCAACCATTAACTGGGATTTATCTAGAGGGGGCCACACAGGGAAAGGGATTGATCCTTGCAATGGGAGACCGTCTTTTACGTCAAGATGCGGTGCACGGAACACCTCACTAGATTAACTTCTAACCACGGTTGAGGACCTCTCTCCGGGGACGTAGCTGGATCAGATTACAGCCACTAGATAGTCTGGTAAAGTGAGACTTAAACCGCTAATCTGTAAAGAAAAAACTGGATTAGAAATGCATATTGTCACTACTGAACAAACCTGTTCATGACATATCAATATCTTTAAGATATTCATGATAGATAATCAATATCTTTAAGATATTCATGATAGATAATCAATATCTTTAAGATATTCATGATAGATAACCAATATCTTTAAGATATTCATGATATAGATGATCAGTATCTTTAAGATATTCATGATAGATGATCAATATCTTTAAGATATTCATGATAGATAATCAATATCTTTAAGATATTCATGATAGATAATCAATATCTTTAAGATATTCATGATAGATAATCAATATCTTTAAGATATTCATGATAGATAATCAATATCTTTAAGATATTCATGATAGATAATCAATATCTTAAAGATATTCATGATAGATAATCAATATCTTTAAGATATTCATGATAGATAATCAATATCTTTAAGATATTCATGATATATAATCAATATCTTAAAGATATTCATGATATATAATCAATATCTTAAAGATATTCATGATATATAATCAATATCTTAAAGATATTCATGATATATAATCAATATCTTTAAGATATTCATGATATATATAATCAATATCTTTAAGATATTCATGATAGATAATCAATATCTTTAAGATATTCATGATAGATAATCAATATCTTTAAGATATTCATGATAGATAATCAATATCTTTAAGATATTCATGATAGATAATCAATATCTTTAAGATATTCATGATAGATAATCAATATCTTTAAGATATTCATGATAGATAATCAATATCTTAAAGATATTCATGATAGATAATCAATATCTTTAAGATATTCATGATAGATAATCAATATCTTTAAGATATTCATGATAGATAATCAATATCTTTAAGATATTCATGATAGATAATCAATATCTTTAAGATATTCATGATAGATAATCAATATCTTTAAGATATTCATGATAGATAATCAATATCTTAAAGATATTCATGATAGATAATCAATATCTTTAAGATATTCATGATAGATAATCAATATCTTTAAGATATTCATGATAGATAATCAATATCTTTAAGATATTCATGATAGATAATCAATATCTTTAAGATATTCATGATAGATAATCAATATCTTTAAGATATTCATGATAGATAATCAATATCTTTAAGATATTCATGATAGATAATCAATATCTTTAAGATATTCATGATAGATAACCAATATCTTTAAGATATTCATGATAGATAATCAATATCTTTAAGATATTCATGATAGATAATCAATATCTTTAAGATATTCATGATAGATAATCAATATCTTTAAGATATTCATGATAGATAATCAATATCGTTAAAATATTTGTCTAGTGACTTGACTGGTACTGTAGTCTTTGTTTTGATCGTAGTTAATGGGAGTTTATTCCAGAGTTCTGTAACTCTGTTGCTGAGAAAACTTGTGGCCACTTTGGATGGCATCTCCTTCCCTTTTAACTCCATACCTCTGTTTCAGGTCACTGTATCTCTGTATGATGTCTAGAAATTATTGTGGATTATATTTTTCTAATTGTTTTCAGTGTTTCATCTCCTCGGAGTCTGCTCAGCTTAAGGAAAAGTCATTCTAGATCTGAGTATTTCCTTATAACATGTCTGCCTGATTAAGAGCTATAGTGAATTTTTTTATCGAAGTTTTTTCTCTCTGTGCTAGACGGTGTTGGGTTATTATAAATTCGTGTCGATGAAGCGCAATTTATTTTGCTTTATCATTTGAAGCAAATCATTGCTTCGTGTATTTCGTGTTATTACTATTACTATATTTTTTCCTATGCTTATTGTAATCATTTACTATACATTTTATATTTAATATTCATCATAGGGCCAAAATGCATTTTCTTTTTTTTTTAAATGTCAACAATGTTTTTTTGCCATATGTCTGCCCTGTGAATTTCTTTATGTCTGAATGTCTCTCAGTCATCAAACCTTCGTATCATCTGCAGCTTTTCATCCTCATTCCTTCAAGATCTGTCTTCAAAATGGTAATATGAATAATGATAAAAAAAAAAAAAATGGGACCTAAAACCGAACCTTGTGGTACCCCAGTCTGCCATGCAGATGCACCCGTTCGTCGTTTTCTAACTACAAGCCAGTCCGCAGTCCACAATAATACTCGATTCCTTATTCAGTGTTATCTAATTTTACCCGAAAGCCTTTTCAATGTCCAGTAGTATAACAAAGGAATTTTTGAATCCTAGTTAGTTCACATCACATGCAAAGAATGAAATCAGGCCTTGTGTACGGTTCCCCGGTCACTGTGAAAAATGCCAGACATTTTTAAGTAAATTTTGAAATGATCATTGATTCACACATTGCGTAGGCCAGTCTCTACAATGCAAGATATGATATCAGCAATGTGGTTTAGCTTTGTGTACCGTATGTTGTCGATGTGGAAAAATACCCAGCAGTTTTAGAAACATTTTGAAATCATTGTTGAATCGCACATTGCGTAGGCATTCTGTATAGTGCCTGACATGGTACCAGCAATGTTTGGTTTGGTTACGTTAGGTCAGGTGGAATTGTTTGGATTATATAGGTGAAACAAAACGATCCATTCAAGTATATTTCACACTTTCCAACTGTCAGGAATTTCACACAATGCTTAAGAATTGTATACAGTGCTCACATCATACACTTTGCATGTATCTTATGTATGACAACAGATTCTATTTTACACAATGCTTAAGGATTGTATACAGTGCTCACATCATACACTTTGCATGTATCTTATGTATGACAACAACAGATTCTATTAGATTCGTTTAACATGATCAGTTATCACGAAATGTGTGTTGGCTTCCAAAACTTTAACAATGTTCGTGATTATCGTTCATAACAATTTCACTCTTGACCGAAATTGAACTCATAAGACGATTATTTGAAATATTTTTTTTTTTGTCTCCTGTTTATGAGATTTGTCCCACATTCTATCTATGTCTTCCAGTCATTCGGCATTATTTCTTTTTTTTCTTCTTCATGTGACGATTTGTTGAATGTTTCAGTGATGGGAAATGAGATCTATCGTTTTAATGTTTTCATTTGCTGGGGCGAGCGGCCCTCAGGACCAGCTGACTTTCTCGTATTTAATTTTGCAAAATGATTAAGTGCTTTCATAGTTCTGACTGTTATGCTGATCTGATTTTATATTATGTGTCCTGGGAAATACGTGTCACACATGCGGTAAATTTGCCTCGTAAGGAAACTCCTTCATAGTAATCGTTATCGACAGTGTCATTACAACTAGATATGGAGCCTACCGCATCTTTGATATTATGTAAATAACTTTTATGTATATAATCTGAAAAATTCTTCAGGGTTCTTCATCACTCTGTGGGAAAGTCTTCAAATTCTCTGATTTTCTCCCCACAGTCCCCTCTTAGTGTTATATATATATATATATATATTTTTTTTTTTTTTTTTTTTTTTTATACTTTGTCGCTGTCTCCCGCGTTTGCGAGGTAGCGCAAGGAAACAGACGAAAGAAATGGCCCAACCCCCCCCCCCCCCATACACATGTACATACACACGTCCACACACGCAAATATACATACCTACACAGCCTTCCATGGTTTACCCCAGACGCTTCACATGCCTTGCTTCAATCCACTGACAGCACGTCAACCCCTGTATACCACATGACTCCAATTCACTCTATTTCTTGCCCTCCTTTCACCCTCCTGCATGTTCAGGCCCCGATCACACAAAATCCTTTTCACTCCATCTTTCCACCTCCAATTTGGTCTCCCTCTTCTCCTCGTTCCCTCCACCTCCGACACATATATCCTCTTGGTCAATCTCTCCTCACTCATTCTCTCCATGTGCCCAAACCATTTCAAAACACCCTCTTCTGCTCTCTCAACCACGCTCTTTTTATTTCCACACATCTCTCTTACCCTTACGTTACTTACTCGATCAAACCACCTCACACCACACATTGTCCTCAAACATCTCATTTCCAGCACATCCATCCTCCTGCGCACATCTCTATCCATAGCCCACGCCTCGCAACCATACAACATTGTTGGAACCACTATTCCCTCAAACATACCCATTTTTGCTTTCCGAGATAATGTTCTCGACTTCCACCTTCCACGACCCAGCGGGTTGTTAGTGACTGTAAATTTCATATTCCCATTTCTGTCGTCTTCTACCACTCTGCTTCACATGTTACCCCCCGACGACACCTCCTGTCTGTCTCACGTGTGTGTGTGTCTTGCTGACGCCCAGTGCGCGTGTGTTTACCCACAGGACCGGCCGTCGGCGCTGACGATGCGGGATCTCCTGACGTGCGCGACGGACGTGGCCAAAGGGTGCGAGTACCTGGAGGAAAACCACTTCATCCACCGGGACATAGCCGCCCGTAACTGTCTCCTCACCACCAAGGGGCCCGGCAGAGTCGTCAAGATCGCCGACTTCGGCATGGCCCGAGACATCTACAGGTAACTACCTCCAACACCACCTCCAACACCACCTCAAACCTCCGCACAACATCCCCGTCCCATGATGATACTCACCTTCTGAAGATGTCTGATGAAAACATAGACACACTCGCACACACACACACAAAAAAAAGACTATGGCTAAACCAACCTTTCCGAAAAAAAAAAACAATGTCTTGAAATATAAACTTGATTTTGTGATGTATATTGTTACTGCTTCTTCCTTTGCCATACCTCGCTAACCTCCTCCTGAACAGCCTCATTAAGAAAAAGTATCATTAGAATGCCTTTAGTTAGATGTCGTAGATAGATGAATAGATTAGATAGATAGATAGATAGAGAGAGAGATAGATAGACAGTGATAGATAGCAGCTTTACCATCCTCTTCCTCTCCGTCCATCCTCTTGCTTACCTCTACTGTAGCTAGTCGCCTGACCCACCACGCCCCGCAGTGTGGGGGTACGGGGTTGGCCAGCCATCCCCCCTAGGGAGTCGTGAATAGATTGCCTCTGATCTGTGTGGGTGTTGGCTGACGTGGGAGAAAGGGGGGGGGGGGGTGATCCACACAACCACCCCCTCCTGGATGTTGCTCAACCATCTCGCTTACCTCACCCCCCAGTGTCATTAGCTTTTTTTTCCCCCCCGTGCAGTTTTTTCCCCTCCCGCTCCAGTGTATTAGTGGAAATGTTTCGCGTCGTCTGGCGTATTTTTCTCCTTATGTAATCATGTCTGGTTGGTTGATCTGTCCGGCTGCATATGGTGGCGGTTCAGTGTTCGTGGGTTTAGTGTTGGTCTCTCAGTGAGAATATGTGCGAGTTCGTGTTCTCATGTGTGATTGTCACTCTGTATATGTACGTTTTTTCATGTGTATGTGTGTATGTATGTGTGTATTCCCGTTTGAGAGCGTTATTTCTTTGTGTATGTTTGTGTTTATTTCTTAATGTTTCTCTGTGTGCAGAGGGATATGTCTTTGTGTGTGGTTTGTTCTGGCCAAGATGAAGTTTTACACTCATGTTACCTCATATGTGTATGAATGTATGTGAGTACAACGTGTGTGTGTGTGTGTGTGTGTGTGTGTGTGTGTGTGTGTTACGGGGAGAGAATTTTACGCTTGTGTTGCCCCGTCTCTTAACCTTATATACATGAATCACGTCTTTAATCAGAAGTTTATCCCTGCCGAAGCTACGGAATAACCTTGGCTTTTCATCTGTTTCATTCTTATTCCACAACGTTTTTCCGAAAGTTTATCTTCTGTTCCCTTTTGATCCTGTTGTGGTTATTGCCTGCTCTCTTATACTTCCCCAATGATGGCTGGTTCTTCTGCCATCTATATCTTCTCCAAAGTGTACTCCCTTTATTCTTTTGCTCTTTGGCTTTTATCATTAACCCATATTTCTTTCTCTTGTAACCCCTCTTCGTCTGCCCAATGCTATGTATTAACAGCATCACTATAGGTTTTCATAGAACCTTCCCATACACATGTTTTATCTTCTAACTCTATAACTCCATTTCCTGATCAACTTTCCCAGTATTTGCCCTGCATAGTTTCACGATCGTATGCGTCTCCGAGTCGAGTTTCCTCTCTGATCTTTTTACCTCGTCCCCCACTGTAGCAGCACATGACCATGTTTTCCAAGTGGTGGATCACGTATGATATTTGTGTCTCCGTCTCGTAAGTAAAGATAAGATCATGATTATGATGATTTGTCTGCCCCGCCCACTCTAGTGGTGTACTTAGTGACGTGTTGACGTAAAGGAATTTTTTCTTTCCCCGTCCATAAACTTGTATGTCCATCAGTCTCTATTTCCTGGTTGAGCTGGGTGATCCCTGCCTGTTTCTTCATTGACACAGTTGACTATTATGAGAACCTGAACATCCCTCGAGAAGTGAGTGTCTCTCTGCCTCCTACACCATTGTGATTATCCCTTCACCATGTTCCTTGAACAGTTGTTCTGGTTCGTTAAGATTCTTTGGACGGTTTCATAATATCAGCAATTTTATACAAATTCATCTTTTGACCATCGCCACTTTGTACTGTTTAAATGGACCACCACAAGCTTTCCTTGAAGCATTTTGTCGTCTGTTATTAAAAAGGCCATCTTTCCTCCTCCTCCTCCTCCTCCTCCTTCCCCTCCTCTTCCTCCTCCTCCTCCTCCTCCTCCTCCTCCTCCTCCTCCTCCTCCTTCCCCTCCTCTTCCTCCTTTTCCTTCAAGCATGTTAATCCTGCAAGGTATTTTTTTTTCCTACCTGTATGCCATCTGGCGTGTTGCCGAAGGGGTGGAGGGTCGGTAGGGAGCTTTGGTTTGCTATTCTTTTCTTCTACTTGTAAGGAGCCTGTATTTATCATTATTATTATTATATTTTTATTATTATTATTATTATTATTATTATTATCATTATTATCATTATTATTATTATTATTATTATTATTATTATTATTATTATCATCATCATCATCATCATCATCATTATTATTATTATTATCATTATATTATTTATTATTTTTCAAGTATTGTTATGGCCAGACCACCTCTCGTGGACCTCGGGTCCGAGTGGTTTGTGTATCTGAGTGAATCATTGTAACTTCCTTTGTCTTCTCTTTCCTTCCTTGCCGTCATGTATGCCTTCAGGAAGATCTGGTTAGATCTCATCTCGTCCTTACCAAGTATCTTATCGACCACTACAAAATTACAGGTTCTGTTTCTCCAGTTATATCCTCAATCTTCAGTTCTTTTCCATCAAAATCATTGATCCGTCAGCACTCGTGTGTGCATTACCGTCAGCCCCACTCTGCCACTCTACCTGGCATCTCTTGTGTTAGTGGCGAGGCTGCTCTGTTCTCTAGCCTCGTGTGATGTCCCCTACTAAATGCTTTTCTGAATGTGTTTTGTTCTTCGTTCTCCTGTCGTCATGTCTCATCTGATGGTACCCTACAGAATTATTCATTGGCAGTCAAGTGTCTTATCCTGGTCAAGTACCTCCTGGCTACACATATCCATTTTGAAAGTAATATTGACAGGTGGTCCCCTTATATCTTCATTATCATCATCCCATTTCATTAGTTTTTCTTATCTCAGAAATTGCATTTGCCATCTTGACACTCTGTATGAATTACCTTATCCATACTTCGTCCTTTGGTACCTTTTCTTCTTGGGATCATATTTTTTTTTTTTTCAGTCCAGAAATCCTCGATTCCTTTATGCATGGGTAACCCGGAAAAAAAAAAAAAACTCTTGAACCTCTCTGTCTAACCATTTCCTCTGGCCATTTTCCTCCTCAATTCCTTCAGTAACTTTCATAAAGAAATCATGTTCTCCGAGCATAATTCTCACCTTCCTAACTTCTTCATCCATTTTTCTGTAACTATGAAACTCCTGTTTCTGTGATATCGCTCGTATCGTTCCTGCTCATGTAAGCGTCCAACCTCCTTCAATCTTCAGTGCATCCCTCTCATATTTTTCCATTTCCCTCACCTTCTCTCGTCTCCTTCAGTTGTCCAACCCTCATGTTCTCCTCCGTCCAGCCTCCCTCTGACTGCTCTTGCAACAGCCCAACGGTGGTGCACCTGGGTCATTGTTTCCTCGCCTAACTCCACTGCTGCTGGTTTAGACTTAGCCTAGCTTAGTCCACAATGACAGCACTCCTCTCTGCTTTAAGTTCCAGGATAAAAGTTGGTCACAGCTCTTCACCCAAGAGCCAGGCCAAACACTGTTTACTCAAGGGGCTTTAAAATGCTCCCAGCCAGACTCGTGTACCATGAATAATAGATTTTGATGAGAATGAGTTTAGACAGAGTCCCGGCCGACAGTGCTGGTCACACAGTTCAGTTGCCTGTCAACAAAGAGCAATATATATTTTTTCATTTAATATTTACAGTATCACAATCCTCCTCAGGGTTTTTGTTAAACCTTTCTTTGTTTTCGCGTAATCCTTTTTTTTGTAATTATCTTTTGTTATTCCTTTTGTTTTAGTAGGACGAGTCAGAGATATATTTGTTAGTGATTTAACATCTCTCGTCAGTTGGATGCAAGTCTCCCTCACATCCACTTGATCTCTCTACACCTGTAATATGCCGTAGTAAAGTGGTTACATAGACTTAATATTGTTATGTCCTACATCCGCTTACTGAGGTACTACATAGGCTTTGTTGACGCGCTAATTTCCTTCTGACTCTTCTTACGTGTTCCTGCCCTTGCAGCGGCGCGCACGCGCGTGTATGTGTTTGTGTGTGTGTGTGTCTTTCACAGTGGCTGACATGGGAGGTCAAAGGTATGACCCAGTTCTTACTACCTCGGATGGAACGTAAGATATCGAGTGTATAAAATAATTAACAGAACTGAGAGTAATTCATGTTGCTCGTGTGCATGTGGTGGACCTGTATCTCTCTTAAAAGTAGAAAGTTGTAGGAAGAGGGAAGAATTGAGATGGAAGAGAGTTCCACAACTTCACTGTTGAGGAGGAGGAGGAGGGGAGGTGTCATGATAGCTGGTCCTCGTGTGGCTGGTGTCCCCACACACACACACACACACACACACACACTGCGGGAGACAGCCACTGTCTCGTGCCGCTGCCGTAGTGTCAGCGGGTTGGAGCGCACGACCAGACAGACAGCTTACGTGAGCGGTAGACGAAATGATGATAATACCCGTGGAATAGGAGGAAGGGACACAACGTCTCGACGGACAATAAGGGATGGTGGAAGAGGTTTGGTACCACGAAGGTTCATAAGGTTTCTGATTCCACTTTAGCTAGAAGATACGGAGGTGGGAATTGAACCATCCAGATTAGGTGAACGAGTTCCACGTTGTGCAATTGATGGTCACAAGAATAATAATTGTCACCTATGCAACACACCTCCAGTTTTCTTTTGTTTTTGTATTTACGTATGCCGTTATCCGTACTTTGCGTACAGGGAGAAGTTTTATACACGTGCTACCGTTTCTTCCTCATTTTCTTAATTCTTCGATTACCCCTTAATTCACTTCATCTCCACGTAGTTTGCTGCACTTGTCCACTGTTAACTTCATATGATATTAGTTGCTCACGTCTCCTGCTTCGTTTTATTGGTCATATCTTGCGGTCACACTGACCATCAAGTTTCAGACAATTCTAAATATCAGCCTCATCAAATCCACTGACGATTTTATGAGATAATTTTAATCTTCCAAAAGAAGGAACATATAAGGTGGCCAAGTGAGGATTTTCCTTCTTAGGCTCAGTCCTTTCTTCTAAACGCGACCTCACTATATGTGTGTGTGTGTGTGTGTGTGTGTGTGTGTGTGTGTGTGTAAACGTTGTAAACAATGTTCCCAAACGTTATACCTCGAGCGGGAAGTCACCCTCGGTGTGGCTGTATCATCGTCACGAGGCGTTTTTTTTTCCCGCCACGTTGGAGGCTCCAGTCAGGGACGAAAGTCCATATCAAGGCCGGGCCTTAATTGAATATACAGAGAGGATTATGAATGAGGAAAAAGCAGAGACAAGGGAAAATATTTTCGAATTTTTGAGTAAATGAAAAACCCTGTCTTTTGAAATGTGTCAGGTCATAGTCATAGGGAGAGACAAGGGAGGGTAGAGAGTTCCAATATCCTCAACGTGTAGGGAAAGAAACAGTTATCAAAACGGCCCACTATACGTAGACGAGTCTCCAATGGGTGCGAGTATCACATACCTTTCTAGCAACCACAAACACACGTTCCATTACCCCCACCTCATGTCTTGCATCATCATGCGAATCCGGTCGTCCAGCGTCCTTCTGAATCTCACAGTCAAGACGGTTTTGTTCGTAAGGCAGTGACGAGGTTGTCTCCTGATGATGAAATGTGTGAGTGTAGATGCTAGACGTGTTCCTGGTGCTGACAGACAGTCTCTCTGGTCACCTTCCTAGCCAGATCGGTGCGGCCTTTTTTGTTTTTGCTCCCCCTCGGCCGAGGGTTGTCTGAACATGTCTGATAGTGAGGTTGTCAAGGGCCCCAGCACACTCCCTGAGCACACACAAGCTGTCGAGGGCCTTGACCCTAGACACACACACACACACACACACACACACACACACACACACAGCTATACATGTATCAAGAGGACCATGTGCCTCATGACGGGTCTGCTTCTTCCTTTCTAATTTGAGTGAGATTCCGTCCATTGATTCAGGTGTTGTCTGTCATCACCTCTCCAGTAACTTAGTTCAGAAGAGTCACATTTTCAGCAAATACATTTAAACTTTACCGTGCAGCCTTTCCTCTATGCTCCTTTTGTTTCATTAATATTTCTTTCCTGAATGATTTGATTTGATTAACCGTTCTTTCAACAGACAAATTGCCCCTGAGAAATTTTTAGAACAGCTTTGAATGTTCACTGACTTTTACACAGTTTTTTCCATTAGTTTTGCTGCCCCTCACTTCTCGTATATCCCCCCCCCCCCCTCCTCCTCTCTTGTATTTTTTTTTTTTTTTTTCAATTGTTTGACTGTTGTGATACCTACGTAGGTCTTTCTCATGGTATACCTCCGCTCTCTATGACCTTTTGACAGTGCCTGTTCATTGGCCTCCGTGTTTTCGTGGTTAGCGTTACTGACCATGAGTCACCCATCGCCAGGCTTGGAATCTTGGGCACATACAACCCAGGTGTTCATCCTCCCCATGAGGCTGGTCGATAAGTGAATACCTGGCTTTCTCATATACATGTGTGTGTGTGTGTGTGTGTGTGTGTGTGTGTGTGTGTGTGTAATACGCATGAGATGGGCATGAATAGGGAATTCAGTTGCCCGTGCTGTGTCAACGACCATGTAAAACGACCCACACTCTGGTCACCTGTGTGAGTCTCATTCTCGCATCTCACGTATCCAGCTACTGACCCCGTGCCCCTGGCCACCACAGAGGCCTGGATAACACTGGTCTGTACACAGGACTGTGGTAGTTCACATCATCGTTTATGATGCAGGTGAAGCTGTTCTCTTTAGAATACTGTCCTCCCCGTTGTTGCTGCTTCCACAACCTCCTCCTCCTCCTCCTCCTCCTGGAGTTTGCATCTCCTTCCTCAGGTACCTCCTCAGGACCTCCACTCGAGCGTTCCCTGATGATCACTTGTTTTCTTTTCGCGCCACAGGTGGCGTCGTCCACCTCCAGTCTGCTGTACGTGAGAATGAGATCCAATATTGATGGCGCGTCTGGGGCTCAGGGTCGGGTGTGTTCCCCGACCTGCTGGTCCCAGAGGTCTCTCTCTCTCTCGATCATATTCCAATAATTTGCATCTCTGTGTCTGCCGCTGCTATTTTGTCCTTGGAATATTTTTATGCGGGTGTGTGTGTGTGTGTGTGTGTGTTACTTTTATATGTGTTTTTCTTGTATCAATGTGTGAATGTGTTTAGGCTTGTGTGTGTGTGTGTGTGTGTGTGTGTGTGTGTGTGTGTGTACACTACGCAATCAGCAGCTTCCCCAGCCCAGCCAACAACTCCAGCCGGTGTAGTGGATGACTACTGATCATAGCTGGCCACATAGTCATCCTCAGACACTGGTGCCTGTAAAGTCCTCATCATGCCATCTGGCACGCCTGGTCCTCTCCAGACAGCCGCTGTGGAGGCTGACCTCTCCATCCTTCCACACAGTGGAGGACAAGGCATCTTTAAGCTCTGGTTGGCCTTCAAATACACACATGAATCGTTATACACATCTCGACCTTCCTTATCCTCCACTATTTTTTTACGTTTCTCCTCCGTGACACAAATGTGTCGTCCACGTATCCTAATCTTCTCTTACGCCCTCTCTTTCATGTGGCTCTGCTGCTGCAGTAGAATTCTCTCTTGAGTTGGCTTGATTACTGCTTCAAACAACCGCCTCCCCTCGTTCACTCTCCTGTGTGATGCTCATGACGGTGAAAGTTGTTACAACCTTTTTATTATTATGGTTTTGTGTGCTACGTCCTGGTGATGATGTGGGGAGGTAGGTACAGCCCAGTGGTGGTTGGGGGGGAGTTAGGTATACCCCGGTGATGAGGGGAGTGGTAGGGGGGGGGGGGGGAGGCTACAACCTAGTGGTGAGTGTATGACAACTTCATGAATGACTGTGATAACCTCACGAGTGCACGACGGCCCATCATGAGTGCATGACGAGCAGAACTGCTTCCCTTCATCTCATAAAACCTGGACACCGACCCATGACATGACATGGTCTGATTCCACGACTTATTTCTTACAATCTTTTTTATTTCTTGAAAACGACGAACGACGAGACGAAAAATGGCGTCTGTATTCCTGTCGTGAGGGAGAGACGCGATTGGTCTTGTTCAGAAGACTTGCCGAACTTGGCTCTTAATAAGACAAAAGTCTTGAGCTGGCGAGGGAATATTACACACGGGACAATACCCAGCTCTCCCCCAGGTGGGACAGGGTAAAACCTGGCTACTTCACGTGAATGGTAGGGGGATGTTTGGCGCTATATAATGAGCACGACGGTACGGCCCTTGAGCACGACGGTACGGCCCTTGAGCACGACGGTACGACCCTTGAGCACGACGGTACGGCCCCTGATCACGAGGGTACGACCATAGAATACGACAATACCACCCTCGAGCATGACGGAACGACTTATGAGTGTTATATTTGGTCGACTTAGACAATTTCTAAAAATCATTATTATTATCATTATCATTATTATTATTATTATTATCATTATTATTATTATTATTATTATTATACAACACCAGGACTCCATTTATGGGACTCAGGGTCGGGTGTCTTTCCTGACAATTTGGTCCCAGAGATGTGTCTTATGATCATATTCCAATAATTTGCTGCCTCAAGGCTGCACTACACAAAGGAGTAGGGAAATGATGGACTCCTTTCGAACGAAAAAGAACCTCAATGGAACTCTGCTCCTCTCCGCCCATTGACGATAACACAGCCTCCACGAAAGTAACATTCGTTCATAATCTACCCACACGCAGGCGCAGTCCGGTAACACTGTTGTCCAGAATCACAATGCATGCCATGGCAGATTTTAAGACAATATGGAGTAAGGAAAGCAACGTGGGTAATGAGGAAACCTGTGGTAGGTAAACAAATGCCCGGAATGGTTGAAGAATGACACACATCTGAAGGGCCACCTTCTTCACGAGAGCCAACAGGAGGGAAATGTAGGAACAGCTCGAGAATTAGCCATTAGAGCTGTGGAGAGGTTGGAAGTTACAGGGAGGAATATAAACATTGCAGAGAAATTTTCAGACGTATAGAAAGTAGAAAAGAGAAAGATACTGGATGGAAAGGAGACGACCAACCACGCAAATGACCTCAGTGCTTAAGAAATCCTTCTGTTTTATACATATATGTTTTCACCAGACTCGCCGCCTGCATGAGTCTACACCGCGAATGGAGAGACAACTTTGACGAGGCTGCAGCATTAGGAGGACAGTCTCGTCGAAGAATCCTCTCTCTCTCTCTCTCTCTCTCTCTCTCTCTCTCTCTCTCTCTCTCTCTCTCTCTCTCTCTCTCTCTCTCTCTCTGTGCTTACCCCAAACGAAGAAGACACACAACACACGCATAAGCCCGTTGGGCTTGACTTCCTGAGCGCTGCAGGAGCCACATAGAAGGGAAAGGTGGATAAAGGGAAAGATGTCGAATCCGTGATGGTTATGACTGGGGCATACAGTATCCCATGCCATCTTTGCCAACAGAAAACGGAAGAAAAATTTAATTACGTCATTGCAAGTACGTTTGGTTTAACTTTACTGTGTAGTGACCAGAACCAGTTTGTCCCTGGGGAAACCACATCCTTACGGGTGAGAAAATTGAAAACTGGAGTAGGCTGCCTGCTGCCTCCATGAATGCCCAGACAATGGAGTAATTCGGAAGGGGACGAAGTATTTTCCAGCCAGTTGATTAGATGAAGATTGAAAAATGATCCTTAATGATTTCTCCGGTAAAGCTCGTTACATACCAACGGGAGTAGTTCTCTCTCTCTCTCTCTCTCTCTCTCTCTCTCTCTCTCTCTCTCTCTCTCTCTCTCGTAGCCGAACCTCACATAACCCTAACTCTCCTAAAAACCCTTTCATCCCCAACATAACTCTCTAGCCCCCCCCACGCCCAGGTCCAGCCCTCCTCACCCACCCCCTTCCCTCCTGGACCTGGGCTGTACCCTCAGGCCACAACGTACCAGCAATGCCTTACATATTCCATTAGATAATTGATGAATCTGGAATGACTGTAATGGACGAGTGGCCCTCCTCCTCTTCTTGTTGTATCCAGGTCTGCCTCGTAGCTGGAACATGAGGTGGTGTGGGTAGGAGAGGATCCGCTGGTAGGATGAGTGTGTGTGTGTGTGTGTGTGTGTGTGTGTGTGTGTGTGTGTCGAACTACCTGTACATACGGGTACCTACGACGAGATATTGCCTGAGGAAGCGTCAGCGCGTCGCACTCACCGCATGTCTTGCTTGCCTGATTCACCATCCTGTTTTCCTGAGGCCACATATATTACAGACCTGTCTGTGGGTCGAGAGTTTATCATGCGTTGTCTTCAACCATTTGTCTGGTCTTCTGTTAAAAGTTCTCAGTGTTGACTCCATTTCAAGTTCTAATCTCGAGGGAGAAAACACTGCAGAGTCTTTCCATTTTCCTGGCGGGAAAATCGATGATTTTCGTTTCACGCCATTTCAGTATATTTCATGTAATACTTGCAAATCTAATTCTTTCTTCTAATATGTGACACTTTTATTTCCAGGACATTCTGTTTTAGTCCTTCTATATCCCTCTCTTCTCTTTCATGAAAAACCTCAAATCTTTCTTACTTTTTAGATTGCATTGTTCAGTCTCTTTCTGTCTATGAGTTACCCCAAATCTTTCTTACTTTTTAGATTGAATTGTTCAGTCTCTTTCTGTCTTGTCATGATAGTTTGCGCGTTCCATTCCGTCAGTTTTAACTCACACCGTCTTTCTGAATCCTCTCCAGGTTTATCAGTGTCAGCTTTGCTTGGCTGGTGACCGCACAACACAACGGTATTCAGTTTTACTTCGTTATTGTACGTTGAACATTTCCATCATCCAGTTTGTAAGACTCGTGATGTAAGTTGCAGTTCTCACACTACTCATTACCTCGCTCGAGCCTTCTTACTGAGGTCTTTGATTACCCACTTCTGCTTAATGATGAACATATCTGGATCTCCTACAATACCTGATCTTCAGTCTCTCTTCTTTTGTCTGATCCTTTATAGCGTGTCACCATGGCAGTTCTAGTTGTCCCATGAGTTATATGTTCCAATCCTTCGTTATCAACTTCCATCAAGTTCTCGTATGTCCATATATAGATGACGTCTATGTGTATTTTTGTGGTGTTCTGCAATATGATCCTGTTCTGATCCTTGTGGTAACTCTGTCATCCGTACAACATCTCGCTATAGGTTCCTATGTGTCGTGGTCTGTGTCAGATATGATCATCGTTATTGTCAATGATAACGAAGCTGATAATCAACCTTCCTTGTGACACACTTGACAAAACCTCCACTCCCTCAACCTCCACTCCCTCAACCTCCACTCCCTCAACCTCCACTCCCTCAACCTCCACTCCCTCAACCTCCACTCCCTCAAGACATCTCTCAGTTTATTACTCTTTTGCATATCTTGCTGTTTACATGTATGTATGTAATACATACTTTCGTTTGTGCGTTGGTTAGTTGGTTGGTTTGTTAATCCGTCCCAGCAGAACCATTGATCATAAGAGGGCACGAGATTTCGGATGTAAACGCTTCAGGATCCGGGCAAAGTTTTGAGCTACGGCACGTTGGCCTTTGGGGGTCGGGGGGGGGTCGCTTTGAGGCCACCAAAGGGCAGATTTTCAAATGTCTTGATGGAATACACTTAGTGGAGTGGATGCATTCCAAACAAGCGACCTGGCAGTCTTAATGGAATACACTTAGTGGACTGAATGCATTCCAAACAGGCGACCTGGCAGCCTCACATTACACTGACGGTACCTCAGGATCGAAGGCAGGATCGAAGGCTACCAGAACCTGACCTCACTGGCCAACGAAGACCACAAGACAGATGGGTCAGAGTTATTACGGCTTCATGGCGCTCATCCTTCTCGGAAGTGGACCAAGATTTTGATTTTTTATGACTCGGTCTCAAGAGCCAGCAAGGGCCATTTCTCACGACTTTTATGGTCTTCTTGCAGCTAAAATGTGTGCATAAAATTAATTTTGCATTAAAACAAGTCATAGCCTTTCATATAATAGCCATTTTTCTCCTTGCAGCGGCGGGTACCCCTGCTAGTGCATATATATATATATATATATATATATATATATATATATATATATATATATATATATATATATATATATATGTGTGTGTGTGTGTGTGTGTGTAGAGAGAGAGAGAGGCAACAAATGTGGGGTGGTAAAGTACACTGTACATCAGTATGATCACTCAGCCATTACACAAAGAGAAACGAGAAGAGAAAAATGAAGATGATAAACTTTGAAAACAAAAAGGTGATAAAAACAGCGATGGGCCGGGAAAGAATAAGTAAGTTTGAGTGTAGTGAAGCAGCGATAAGAGAGACGAAAATGACAAAAGAAGACATGTCTGTATAAGTGAGGGGAATATTGGTTAGTCATACGAAATTGATTTTGTCTTCTGAGGGAAGACGTCCTGATGGATGGAGACCTTGCCACATCAAGCCACTCGTAACACCTCATAACCTTCCTCGTCACCGTCATCTCTGCCGCAGGACAAAGTGGTCATCGTCGTCATCATGTGCGAAATTCTGGCAAACGTACCGCATCTGTCCCCACCTATCACGCTGGGATCCATTCCTCCAGTCCAGGGCGGGAAATGAGTAACGTGAGTCATGCCTCGCAAGACGAGACGCGGTAGGCTTGTGTAGCCACGGAGAGAGAGAGAGAGAGAGAGAGAAGTTTTTCCCTTGTTTCTTGACTGTTGTGTTCTGCTGTAACTATACATGTAAGTAGATAGAACACACACACACACACACACACACACACACACACACACACACACACACACACAGTGTGAACACAGCTCAGCCATCACATAGCTCTTGCCTCCCCCAGCCCTATGCCATCAGTGTGCAGCGGCAGGGAAATGGTACAAGGGTGTCCCCGGCCCTGGGTGTAGGCGGCATAGTCCATTAACTTGCTGGCTGCTGGTCGAGCAGACCCCCCCTCTCTACCCTGCCAGCCATCCTCCTCCTCCTCCAGCTTTACATCCCCAGCTCCCGCCATCCGTATTTTGTTGATGTGGTCGAGGGAGGGAGGGAAGGTGTGGTATGGTAATGTAGGCTTGTGGTGCACGGCTGGAGACGACGAGATCACACTGCCTACTGGCTCCAAGGTCACACTGACTACTGACGACAAGGTCACAGTGCCCACTGGCAAATAGGTCTCAGTGACCACTGACTACAAGGTCACAGTGACTTGTGACGACAAGGTCACGTTGCCCACTGACGACAAGGTCACAGTGACCACTGGGTACAAACTCGGTGATCGCTGGCGAGAAGGTCACAGTGCCCACTGGCGACAAGGTCGTGGTAGAACCTGAGGTTGGCTGGGGTTCGTCACCCACTGGTGGGTTAGTTCAGGTAACGTGTATCAGATTGACCTGCACTATTAAGGTCAGTCATTGCATTCTAGAGATGTACCAGTGTATGTGGTGCTGGGTGGCGTCGGGAATGAATGAAAGCAAATGGGCTACTGAAACAGGCAGTGCTCTGAGCTCACTAGTAGATCCACCTGCTAAATTATTACAGGTTCTCCAGTTGCACCGCACCCTGCTGCAAGCCTCCTCACGCCGGCGAACGAATATACTCAAGAGTGTAAAGGTGATCAGCGACCCATCATCCAACTCAATAGATACGACGCAGTATGGCAGCCTTCCTCGCCATCTGGCTGGCTTGCTCGCTCGAGGTCCATAGGAACATGCGACTTCTCCTGACATCCCCAGGATCAAGGTGACTCCCTCGCCACTGGCCTCCGCGATATGCTGTCACTCGCAAAGCCGCCCTGGACAGCGGACAGCACTTCTTTCCAACCCTCAGTATGGTTCATGCCAGCCAGCATTGAGGGATGCTCTGGTTCCCTCACGCTCCACACTCTGGCCGAGATGATGTTCCCTCACCCGACGACCTGGACGGAGGTTCTCCCAGAGGCAGTGATCGTACGCCCGATGGCAAGAGGCCCTAAGTCCTCCTCGAGGATACATCACGCTGGGGGCGTGTGTGGACCTGCCACGCATTTTATATACTGCATATTGAACCTGTACCTTAACGAAGAGTTACGCTAAGTTTCCTAAGTACTTTATAGCCACTGGAGATTAAAATGAGCAAATTGATGGTAATTATGTGTAAATAAGAGTTCATTTACTTCAGGCGCCAGCGTCAGTAGTAAATACAGTATGATAACTCCCTAGTGTGAGGTGTACAGTTGCTTCACACGTTAATCCTCGAATGTATTGTACACAGGCAGAGAATGTTGCGCCTGTTGTGTTTGCTGTATATATATATATATATATATATATATATATATATATATATATATATATATATATATATATATATTTCATACTACTATTCGCCATTTTCCGCGTTAGCGAGGTAGCGATAAGAACAGAGGACTGAGCCTTTGAGGGAATATCCTCACTTGGCCCCCTTCTCTGTTCCTTCTTTTGGAAAATTAAGAACGAGAGGGGAGGATTTCCAGCGGCACGCAGGGAATACGCGAGAAGTATTCTTTCTCCCCATCCCCTATATATATATATATATATATATATATATATATATATATATATATATATATACATACATATATATACATACATATATATACACACACAAAGTGGATACATTAAATACGTACAAGGACTACAGACGGCGACAGACCTGTGGGTCCTGCTGATGGTTGTGAGCGATACTTGCAGAGATCACAGTCATGGAGATGAATGTGGCCGAGAAGCAGAAATTTACGCAGCAATACCTGTAAAGTTTGTATCTACGAGCGGGAATACTTGTCACTACGGAGGCGCAAGTGATGTCAGTACTGGACTTGAGGCGAAGTAGTTATCAATTCTATTTCGAGGTGTGTGTGTGTGTCCTCAACTACTCCTCATTAGTAGATCATGTGTAAAGGAAGAGTTCCACTCATGGCTGTAGGATGGTACTGGGGTGAGTGGGTGATAGAGTGGATGTTGTGATGGAGAGAAGGTGTTGAAGAAGCAACGGTGGTGATGGAGCGAGGGTGGTGATGGAGAGAGGGTGGTTGTGATGAGGTGAGGTAGGTGATGGAGAGAGGGTGGTGGTGGTGAAGCGAGGGTGGTGATGGAGAGAGGGTGGTGGTGGTGGTGGTGAAGCGAGGGTGGTGATGGAGAGAGGGTGGTAATAATTGTAAACATCTGTTTCCTATTACATGGGGAGGGAGTTTTACACTCGTACCGCCTTTTGACCTTCTGTATATGTTGTCAGCACTTATCACGTCCACATTCAGTTCACTTCATTCCATCTGTTTGCTACTCTTATGCTGTAAAAGTAATTCTTTGCATCTTGTTTTTTTTTTTAAGATTTTTGCTTAATTTCACGTTACATCCTGTGGTTGTTCTGTCCCTACATAGTTCGAAGAATGCTCTCTGCTTGCTTCATCAGTCTCGTGCAAAAACTTACAGGCTGTGATCTCGTCACTCATCTGTGTTCCATGGGAGGCATATATAGTGCCCATAACCTTTCCCTGTAACATGGCTCTCTTACTTTTGGAACCATCTTTGTTGACTTTCTCTGGACTTTTTCTGTTAGCTCTATAATTATTTTAGCGGTGTGGTCCAACTTAAGAAGCATATTTGCGCGAAACTCATTTTGCCAGCTAGCAGATATTTCGTCTCCCTTCCTGTTCAGCTACTGTGAGACTACAGGCGAGGAAAGATATAAAGTCATAAGTGGCTGCAATGCACAGATTTTTGCAGCTTATTTCCTGCTAGATATACTCATATAGAGGCCCTCTTTCACTGCATCCTCTCCTCATTACTATACATTTACTTCGAGTTGAATTTCATCAACCGAGTCTGTCAAGGTCCCCTTGTATTTCAATGCAATCCTCCTTGTTTCCAATCTCCTCTTGATTCATCTGCAAACATTGTCAGGCAGAGGTCCATGCATTATAGCGGGTCATTACATAAATGAACGTGTGTATGTTTCTGTGTGTGTATATGTGTGATTAGCTATATGGTAACTTATAGATTCTTATTTTTTTTCTCCATACGATTTGTATTTATTTCATCGTCATTGAATGCACTCTACATGTCTACATCTCTGCTGCTGAAGAAATGCTTCTATTCCTCTTGTCACTTTTCCTGCCTAAGTTTTTGTTTTGTCCTCTTGTTTGGCATCTCTTCTGCCTTCAAAGAACAATTTTGTGGCCAGCTGACCATTCATGGGAAGGTACCATGTCTGCTCTTTATCATATCTTTTAGTGTGGGGAGATGGAGGGCTCTCTCCCGCCCCCTCGTCTCAACTCTTGCCTCTCAGTTCGAGTATCATTTTCGTTGAATTCTTTTCCACTTTCTCGAGCAGCTCTACCTGACTCCTCAAATAATGAGACCAAAGTGACGAGGTAGTTTCTCGCTTATGTCGAACATACGTTGAACATATTTCCTTAAATGTTTCATTATCTATATTCTTAAAGAAAATTTCTACTTTGGCTGAAAAGTAGTTGACTTTGGCTGAAAAGTGATTTCCATCCCTTGTATTCCCTCTCTCGTGATATTCTGGTGATCAGTAGTGTGTGGTAACAACGTCTGAGTCCTTCTCCTAGCATGATTCAGGCCATTTGTTTCTCGCAGTATGGTAGTCGCAGTCGAGTTCATCTGTACCCTTTCCCTACATCATCATTTTGCGTTTGCCACAAGCAAAATTCATGAGCCATTTTTGTCTGACCGCTCTCACATTCATCTTGTCTCTCCCTTGCAATATTTTACTTTCCCTGTTGCTCCGCCGATCTCTCCCATGGTCTTGTCTTCGCCAGCAAAGATACTCAGGTATGATTCAGTCTCTCTGGTAAGTCATATACACAGATCAGCAATAGATGAATTCCCAGCACTTAGCCTCCTGAGAACCAGCACTTAGCACCCTCATCCAGCTCGGAAAGAGGCTCTTCTAACACGAGTTCTTCGTTCCCTCCGAGTTAGTTAGCTGTCGTATCAGTCGTGTAGCATCCCTCTGGTACCAGCCTGGCAATCTAGTTCCTTATCAGTTTCCTGTGTCAAGGGCAGTGCAAGACGACATAACCCGTCAGTACCTTCACTAAAATATAGTTTATTCACTCGCAGAAATCGTGTAGATCCGTCATGCATGCTATCTTTTTGGAACTATGTCTACTGTCACTTTTGCAATATCAACTCGTAAGAAATCCTCTGTCTGTTTTCTAATTATCTTCTTTAGTATCTTTGACATCCACCTTATCTGTGGCACCGATCTGTAGATTAGGGCTGTCCTTATCTGCACTGCACAATGTACGTTCCCGCTGAGACACTACCCTCGAAGCTATTTCTCAGACGACCTCCTGCCTGTTCTCGTGGGTCGTCGTGACCTACTTTAAGTGCCGATGGCGATACGGCATCGGGTCCATGGTCGCTCTGACGGACCCAGCTCCCTCACAAGTCTTCTTCCTTCCTCAGGTGTCATTGACATGTCCTCCAGTGTATCCTCCTCCTCAGTGTCCGATAGAGATGGACATTCTGTTTCCGCTAAGGTAAAGATCCTCTGAAACTTTGTCTTCACCTCTTGACTTAGGTCCTCATCAGCGTCATCAGTAAAGTTTACTTTCGAATTCTTTAACATAATCGCCTAGTTTTTATCCACGCTTCCCTTACTGTCAGATTTGGAATCTCTTTAGGTAGTTTTTGACTCGGATCTGTCGGTAATACTTCGTTCGTGCTTTTCTTATTCCTCCCATTTTGTCTCATCTATACCTTGAAATCGCTGCTGCTTGCTGGTCTTCTCTTCTGTATCGTTTCAGTTCTTTGTGTCTGCATTCCCTCGACGCTTCACGCATTTATCTAGACCTTCCAATTGCATTTTCTCCTGTTTCTTCATTTTGCTGCCTTCTGTCTATATCCACTCGCTACTTCTTTGCTGTATGTGTTATATAATCTTTTAAAACAATGTTCTGTTCGCATATTATGGAATTCGTCCTCGCATTCTGTGTGTGTTTGAGTATGTTAGTGTGTGTGTGTGTGTGTGTAATTACCTGTCTATATGTGACGGGGACTTTCTATCATACATCATTTTCAGATTATGTATGCTGTCTGAATTCACAATTTCATTACTTAATTTCTTCCATTAATCCACCACTCCTATACAAATATAAGTACATATTTACACTTCCTATTCATCTTATGGCGTGTGGTTAAGAACCGAAAGGTTTTCATCGTCACCCCTCACTCTTTTCACTTCCTTGTTGGACAAATCTACGATCTCGTACCTCTCACTGTAAGGCATCTGTCTCAATACTGATACGATTCATCATGCGCTCCTCTGGACTTTTTCTATTCGTTCTTTGTGCTTCAAGTGCGGTGAAGGAACTTCAGAAGCATATTCTAGTTTTCGCCAACATATGATGTTAACAGTTTGCCGGGTATTTTTTTATCCGTGTGCTTAAACTCATTTCTAAATCTAACAGGAGACAGTTTGTCTCATTACATTTCGCCGAAGGTGGCCTCTGGTGACAGATTAAGTACAATGTCTACTCATGATTCCCTAGAGAGACACATTTCTGCACCTGCTTCTTGCTAGATGACACTCGTATTGAGGCCTTCTACCACTGTGTTCTATTCTCATTACTTTATTTAAATGAATTTCATCAGCCAAACATCAGACCCACTTCAAGGTTTGTCTAGGTCCTCACGTGGGTTGATGCAATCCTAATCACTTCTTCCTTCCCTCATGAACTTTCTGCAAACTTATCCAGGCAAGAGTCCAATCTTTCTGACAATCGTTTTCATAGATCAAGAAGAGCATTAGCCCCAGGACTGTACCCTTAGGCACGCCACTTATGACCTCAACCCACAGAGAGAAGGTTCCCCTGACATGCCTTCTTCGTTCCCTTCCACCAACGTAATTTTTAAGTCATCGACAGGGTTTCCTGCCTGGTGATCCAGCTGCTTTGCTAGCCTAGTCAGCGGCATAGTGTCAAATGCTTTCTGGTCGTTTACTTTCACGTGATCCATTCATCCTTTGTGTAAAGCAGATATTACTTCCTCGTAGAAATCTAAGAGGTTTGTTACGTGCGAACCTCCTTTCCCTAGATCTGTGTTGTCTCTCGCTTAGACATTTTTTCCTTTGCAGTGTTGCAGTGTGTGTGTGTGTGTGTGTGTGTGTTTGTGTGTTTGTGTAATCATTATTTGCTTTGGTAGATGTTTTGATCTATGTTCGAGTGATTATTTATCACAACACATGTCCAGCGTTTTAATTTCCGGCCAAACGTGAAGGTTGCTCAATCATCAGTCGAACATTTCTCCACAGCCTTCACATTTATTCCAGTTTGTGTGTGTGTGTGTGTTTGTGTGTGTCTGTGTCTGTGTGTGTGTCTGTCTATCTGTCTGTCTGTCTGTGTTCCTCGAGCCATCAGAATGATAACCAGTATATTGGTATAAAACAGTGAAAATATAAATGTGTCAAGGTTTGACGCTTCTGTGGTGTAGCGGTTTGAGTTCCTGACGTGACGCATTCACGGGCCGCCCAGGGTCGAGCGCATAGGTTCCACTCCTGGTTGCGGTAGTCGGTCCACAGTCACTCCAACTCATCCACCCCGAGGGGTTGGTCGATAAAATGAATACCTGTCTCTGGCTAGAGTATATATATATATATATATATATATATATATATATATATATATATATATATATATATATATATCAAGGGAGCGGGGGGCTGGAAATCCTCCCCTCTCGTTTTTTTTTTTTTTTTTTTTTTTTTTTTTTCCCAAAAGAAGGAACAGAGAAGAGGGCCAGGTGAGGATATTCCCTCAAAGGCCCAGTCCTCTGTTCTTAACGCTACCTCGCTATCGCGGGAAATAGCGAATAGTATGAAAAAAAAAAAATATATATATATATATATATATATATATATATATATATATATATATATATATATATATATAGCGTTAATAAGATGACCTTGATTAGGGCCACAGTTGTCCATGCCGTCTCGGTTAACATAAGAAAGAAAAAAGTTAGAATTCTTCGAACTGCATGATGACCCACCAGAAGACTGTAGCCCTCCCCCCATGATGACCCACCAGGATACTGTAGCCTCCCCCCTTCCGCCCTTAGGTCGAACGAGAAATCGATCAAAATCAGAGACATCACCAGATATTTCCAAAACTAATTTAGCACCGGTGGTGATAAGAGGCAACGTCAGAACAGGAGTATGAAGAATTCATTGCATTGCTCTGTGTGTGTGTGTGTGTGTGTGTGTGTGTGTGTTTTGGCAGCTTGTTTGTCCCTGTGCATCACGCGATAGACCAAAGTTCAGCCTCCCTGTCTGAGTGTTCGTTTGACGTCTCCTTTTCTTCTTTCTTTCCTGCTTTCATTCTTTCGCCGCTGCAGCTGTGATAAATGATTACGTTGGCTATAACCCGACTGCCCTCTCTCCAGGAATCGAACCTAGGCAGGCCTGTAAATCGTAGCCAGCGACGCTGACCGCTACACAACGGAAGCACTGTACTCCTTCCTTAAGAATTGTTTTGTAATGCACCAGTGGCCGGGTATGATGTAATCACACTGGTTTGGAGCTGTCTCGTGCATCGATCGGACTGTATCTTACAGTAGTTATGTATCGTGTGGACTTTCGTAATTAGGAGCCTTTCCTGGTATGGGAGGATTTTGGTGAGATGATGGTTGTTAATTGTAAAGTTAATGGTTGTTGATTTTTTATAACGTTAATGGTTGTTCATTCTAAAGGTAATGGTTGTTAATTCTGACGTTAATGGCTGTTAATTCTAACGTTAATGGTTGTTGATTGTAACGTTAATGGTTGTTGATTCTAACGTTAATGGTTGTTAATCTAAAGTTAATGGTTATTAGTTCTAACGTTAATGGTTAATTCTAACGTTAATGGTTGTTAATTCTAACGTTAATGGTTGTTAATTCTAACGTTAATGGTTGTTAATTCTAACGTTAATGGTTGTTAATTCTAACGTTAATAGTTGTTAATTCTAACGTCAATGGTTGTTAATTCTAACGTTAATGGTTAATTCTAACGTTATATAGTCGTTGTGCTTGAAGATGGTATCCCGTCTTAACAAAAACCCATCGTGGCTGAGGTCAGAAGCAAGTGATTAACCGTGGTTTAGCACTCCTTCTTCTCCGTGAGCGACAACCATAGTTGTCTCACTAGAACACAAGCCGTTGAACACTAGTTAGAAGACCTGAGTGACAGTGTGCGTGTAGCCAGACATCCTTATCACGGAATGATTTTCTTCCCCCGTTGCGACAGAAATTTCATGTGTTAGAACGTCATCTCTGTGGTTTCAATCGAGGGTTGTTTCCTGCCTTAATTGTAGTGTATGGCCACCGACCCGTACAGTTTTCTAAACTTGTTTATATTGTCCCCAGTCACAGTTTCGTCATTCAGTTTATTCCATTCCTCCACTTATACTGTAAAAGTACTTTTTTACATCTTTTATAATAAGTTTCTTCGATAATTTCATGTTATGGCCTCTGGTTGTTCTCTCCTTACATCGTTCGAAGAACTGTTCATGGCTCACATCATCAGACGGGTTTAAAAAGTTAAAGTAAGACTTCTGACCTTTCACTGTAACTCTGCTCTCTTAATTCTGGTACCATCTTTGTTGCTTTCCTCTGGACATTCTCTATTAGCTCTTTTTTGTGCATCTTCAGGTGCGGCAACCAAAATGAGAAGCATATTCTTGTTTTGGCCTAATGTAAATAGCTTGCTTAATATTTTCTAAACCATTTATCTAAATTCTCTTCTCGTATTTGCCAGCAGACATTTTTTCTCCTTTACTGTTCTCTTAATGAAGGACTGTGGCTACAGGCTGAGGACGATGTCTATTTCCAATCTCCCACGCAAGCAGGTTCCTGCAACTTGCTACCTAATACTTATACCGTGGCCTTCTTTCGCTGTGCCCCATTCTCATCACTTTACATTTCCTCGGGATGAATAGCTTCAACAATGGATGCATCAGTCCAACTTTGGACTTGGTTCAAGTCCTCCTGTAGGTTGATGCAATCCTCTTCTCTTTTCACACTTCCTTCATGACCTTGGCGTCATCCACAAATGTCTTCAGGTAGGAGTTGAATCCTTTTGACAAGTCATCTACATAAACCAAGAAAAGTAATGGTCCCATAACATACCCCTGCGGCACACCACCGATGACCTCGATCCATTTCGAGAGGACTACCCTGACATGCGTCTCTTATATGCTTCCATTAGACAGTCTTCCATCAGTCATAGTTGTCTTCCCCTTTGCCTGATGATCTAGCTACTTTACCCGTCTCCTTTGTGGTTTAGTGTCAAATGCTTTTGGTAGTCGAGAGACAGACAGTCATCAATCCCGTCTTTTCTCTGAAACAGAATTCACTCTCGTAGAAATTTAAGAGGTTTGTGTGTGTGTGTATGTCGAGTGTGTGTGTGTGTGTGTGTGTGTGTGTGTGTGTGTGTGTGTGACTACCTATTTATCTCCTGACCTCGTCATATAGAATTTCTCAATTTCCCTCTTCAAGAAACTCGCGCTCCCACTTCAGTTGGCTTGTTCCACACGTCCACTACTGTGTTGCTGCGGAAGTGTTTTCCTAAGTCCCTCCCGACTTCTCTGCCTCATTTTCATGTAAATTGCTCGGGTTAGTTAACGCCTCTCTGTCCCGAGGCGCTGTTCTATTATAACAACCTCTTGGCCCACAGTGTGGGTAATTCAGTGGCCACTGTTCTCTCTCCGTAGCTTACCCGTGCTAACTAATGAATTTCGCTGGACATTCTTCAGCCGCTGTGTAAGTTTCCTAAGGAAAAGAAATCAAGTGGTGGTGTCTAGGCAACGCTACCCAGGGTCTGACTGCACCGTAAACATCATCTTAAGCATCATCTTGCCCATGTGTGAGGGATGGTTTGACTCTTATGAAAACATTTGTCTGCTTCTGTCACGACCCTTCTGTTAGGATTAGTTTCGTGATAAGTTAGGCTTTGTATTAACTGCTAAGTCCTTTCCGCAAGTACATTCTTGTGTCTTGCTTCCCACTATCTACAGGAATAGGCTGTTTTCAACCTTTCCCTTCTTCATTAACTTTACACTTGTTTGGGTTGAATTTCATTAGCCATTTATCTAACCACTGCTGCATCTTGTCCAGGTATCGTTGCAAGATGCTGCTTTCTCGCGTGCTCCTTACCTCACTCATAAGCTTGGCATCGTCCGCGAACATATTAAGGTATGATTTAAGTCCTGGCAAGTCGTTTACATAGAACAGGAACAACAGTGGCCCTAATACTGAGCCCTGGGTGACTCCACCTGTTTACTTTAGCCCAGTTTGAAAAGGCACCTCTGACGTGTTCTCTGCTTCCTCCCAACTCGGTAACTTTTGATCCATTTACGGATTCTTCCCTTAATACCTACTTCAAATTCTACCTTCTTCATCAGACCGCATCAAAGGTCTTTTGGCAGTTCAGAAATACTCAGTCCACCCTCCCAATCCCAGTTTCTCCAGGATGTCGCTTGCTCTTTCTCTCTTTTCTCTCTTTTTCTCTTTCCAGGTCCAGGATATTTGTGATGCATGACCTCCTCCCTCTGAATCCATGTTTGTGTCCTGACTCTCCATTAATTTGCAGACTACGCTTGCTCGTGACACAAGTCTGCGGTTTCGGGCAATTTCCAAATACCCTCTCTTAAAGATTGGTATATTTGCTGTCTCAAACTGTACCGACCCCTCCTGGAATGAGATCTTGTGCAACCTCTTTAGTGGTATACGTAGGAGTTCACACTCTTTGACTACATATATCAGGACAACATCCGGTTCATTGGGCCTGTGTGGGACCAGTGTCTTCACAAGCCTCCTTATATTATGCCTAGGATGTCGATGGCTTTCAGACTCTTAACTTCGGTCTCGTTCTAGCAGTGTTGGGTGTTGTGAGTCCTCGATGACTGAGTCACTTCGAACTTTAGGTTTCAGCTTGTTTCATCTCACCTGTTTTGTGTTGATAACCATAGCATCGGAATCCTTCAGATTTTTACTATTTGATCTTTGAAAGTTTGCCCTGATGAATGTATGATCTAGTCAAGGTTGTCTCCTCAACTTGCCCATGACATTTCTTTCATACATCATTGTTTTCCTTCTCATTTTTATTTACCTTATTCGCTCCATGTCTCTTGTAACCCCCATCGCCCATAGAGTGCTGGTCAGCTGCTCGGGAGAGCTCTTATATCCAAGTTTCGTTACCTGCCATTCATTTTTCCCTCTCTCACCATTATTTCGTCTCTTATACATACTATCCACTTGCGACTCGTTCGTGGTAGACGTACTCTCGTGCTCCGAAATTCAATCTCTTTATATCCCTGAAGAAACTATTCACTTCATCGTTGTTCATTTTTTTTTTTTATACTCCTCGGGTTCTGATTCTTTCCTTCTGGCACTTGTTCGTTCTTTATATATTCCATCTTGAGCTGCATGATCTTTCCAGTTTCCAGGCTGCTGTATGTGAAAACAAGATGCAGAATAGGTGGTATGTCTTGGTTTGTTTGGTGGTGATCTGGTCCGAAAACTTGCCCTGTGAAACCGTTTTAACTTCAGTGTATCTTCATCCCTGTGGGAATGCCAGTTTGATCAGACCGTTCTCTGTCCTCAAGTCCCCCTTACGATGTCGCATTTCCGACAGTTTGCATGGCTAATCGTACCACCTTCTGCATTATCTTAATTGTTCCCTCTTTGTTTTTTGTTTTTTTCTTTTGTATCATAACATGTGTTCTGGTGCCTCAAAATTCTTTAGAGAGTTCCATAATATTAGGCAGTTATGCAGAGTTATCACCCATGATTTCCCATATCATATATTGTTTGAAGGATCCAGTATGTACTTCGGAACCCTTGAGAATCTCACCAGGAAAGCCAATCACCTCCTCTGCACCTTCCATTGTCCTCTTGTTTTCTTTCTCGTTTCTCTGTAAATCTCAGAAAGAATCTTTTAGTTCAGCAAATGATTACTTCTTTTCTTTCTTCTCCAGCTCAACCTCTGGCTTTTCTTGATGAACTTCCTACTGGATTTCTTGTATGCGAACCAGTTACAGTACCTCCATGTCCTTATTTCCTATAAGGGCTTTACGTTGAAGAGTTACTGTGGTTACTGTTCGTGTGTTGGAGTTTTACACTCGAGTTGCCCCGTCATATGAGTATATACCGTCTTTACTCCTATGTATGTATGCACACGCTGACACGCCCTAGCCTATGGCAGGTACCGATTTTATTGACCAGCCTCTAAGGGAGGATGAACAGCTTGGAGGACTGTGGACCGGCTGCCATGACCAGGATTCGAACCTACGTTGGTTAGATCCTCGGCGGCCATGCATGCGTGACACTCACTAATGCAAACCGTATACATACATATATACATACAAAAGTACATGAAAACACATAGGTACATACATATTTCTGCTTACGCATGTCGCTATTTACGTACCAAAAATCATGGCCTCAGATATAAGTTGCGTTACCTCTCTTTAGTAAAACTATCTTAAGTATCATCTGAAACCTGAATTGACTCGTCTGTAGTTACCTTATAATTTCTGTCAGACTTGGCTCAGCCATAAACTGAGTTAACTCGTCAGCGGTGATCACGCCAGGCTGTCTCAAGCCAGACTCTAAAACATGATGGCCTGTAGGTAACTACCAGCCCACGTGTGGTGTATCTTCTGTGGATTGGAAATGATCCTTCTTTAACGTCACACTCAAAGATAACAGGGTGACAGGCTTTCCCAGCATAACATTTAAGATATGTCAATTATAAGAGCTCAACTTATTAAGAAACAACACTATTATGTATTCATCCTTGAATGGAAGTAACATTAATGTTTTCATGGATGTGTCTGTAGTGCACTTAGAACTCGGACGTTTGATTTGTGCGTTTGAGAGGTGCTGGGTGAAGGTCGTCTCCAGAGACAGCAAAATTATCATCTGAATACCGCAGGTCATTAGCCGTTAATGCATTATGCAGGCGATGATTCCCTTGGCGTGGCAGCTCCGTGGTACATGACTTGGTGGCCACGTGAGCCATGTTCGTTCTCTCATGTTCGTTGGCGGACCTCCTCACTGTCGCTCATTTTCAGGAAAGTTCTGTCCACCACTGATCAGTTGTCGTAGATTGTCCTCGAAATTTACCGCCGTCATCCGGGGCGCTGCAGCCATCGTGTTGCCTCATAATGAATGAGCTGCGCCTCGGACATCTAGATGCTGGTTGTTTCAAGGCCGTGTGATGCCGCTGTGTCATGTGGCCCCGTCATAACCCTCTGGTAGAACCATGAGGATAAATATAGTTTCATAATGCCACAGAGCCATTCTCTGGTGTCAACTTGTAGTTTCGGCGCCTCCAAGCTCTTACCTATAAGCTCCTGCCAAGTTGCCAGAAATTATATCACACGTACGCTAAAGACTCGGTCGAATGCCGACCTTGACTAATTGACGAATGATCTTTGGACTTGTACTGAGCAGACGTTCCCACAACGTTGGCATGACATTGTTCAGTTGTATATCCACTCCCGCCATTTTCCTCTTCGTACTTCCCATACTGCCGGCACAGCCCCTCCCGCTCACCATTAACATGTTTTCCTTAAAGAAAATATATCACCCAAGCAGCCAGGCATTTCTGTTGTGCCGAGGAAATGCATGAGCTGTGAGCATCAGTGTATGGGGGTTAGTCATCGTAGGATTGGCAGCTTCCCCGGCGTGGCTATTGCCATAGGACTGGCAGGACCGCCATATTATGGTATTGAAGACTGAAGACTTCAGCCACGGGTAGAGGTCCCCATCAGAGCAAGACCTTGCATGATACTTGGAAAATGACAAAAGAACAAGAGAGCAAAAAAAGAGAATCTAAGAGTTTTGAAAAGAAGGATAAAGTGTCTTTTACAATGGGGTCAGGTTGTAATTGTTGAGAGAGACATGAGAAAGTAAAGAGAGCCAAAGCTTAGCGGTGTAGGGAATGATATGTATGATAAATGCCCACCTTGAGTTGCCAACGGCCATAATGACGTAGTTGCTCGCGGGGTAATACATGTCTAAGCAAATGGTGAAGGCGAGTGTACCCAGTCTCAGGAGCAGAAACAAAAAGAATATATATATATATATCCCTGGGGAGAGGGGAGAAAGAATACTTCCCACGTATTCCCTGCGTGTCGTAAGAAGGCGACTAAAAGGGGTGGGAGCGAGAGGCTGGAAATCCTCCCCTTCTGTTTTTACTTTTCCATAAAAAGGAACAGAGAAGGGGGCCATGTGAGGATTTTCCCTGTAAGGCTCAGTCCTTTGTTCTTGACGCTACGTCGTTAGCGCGGAAAATGGCGAATACGTACAAATGAATGTGTGTGTGTGTGTGTGTGCGAAAGTAAAAAAGACAGAACGAAAAAAGCGGCCCAGGAAAAGTGGGTAGCATTTTTGAGGTCAGACTGAGAGAATTGATAATTCTGTTTGGTTTCGACTCTGTTAGTAAGTAAACAGGGCTAGAACCTCCTCAGATACGAGAGCAGTACTCCATAAGGACAGATCACGCCTTTTGTATAATCAGGACAACTGCTCACAACGGAGGAATCTGGCAACTCTCCAAGATTCCCAGTTTTCTCTAGGGTTAGTCTTGTGTATTTGTGTGTTTTTAGGTTCCCAAGACGGGTTAGATGTTATGCCAAGTATGTTTACGGTGATACGTTGTGGAATTGTATAGTTATGAAAGAATATGAAAAAGTCATGAGGAAATTTGGAAAAATGAAACAGTAAATCAAAATTTAGAGACGTTAATCATAGTTATTTCTTCTTCCTCACCAGAAAAGCCTCTCGAAATTTGGATTTTCAGAAGTACTTGTCATGATACGAGATATAGATCGAGCAAGGGCAGGTGACGTGTATGTGAAAAAAGTAGAATCACGCAGGGTTCAGTCAGAAGGATATGAGTCTACTTGGTTGTTTGTGGAAGATAAAAGATTGAGCATAAAGATAAGAAGGAGAAAGACAGAGAAAGGAACAGAGCCCTGAGGACCGTGACATTTGGTAAGAAAAGAGGGAGGAGTGATCCATCAAAGTATAAGGTGCGAGGTGTCAAGGGTAGAACATGGTAATCCCCATAGTCTCCCAGTGTGGATGTCCAGACAGTATCACCAGAGGCAATGTTATTAACATTTGATCTTGTCTTGCGAGCAATTTTGAAGACCTTAAGATTCTTGATGCTTAGAGTTGAAGAGGATCTCGAGATTTTTTGAAAAAGCAAAGGTCAGATTAACAGCACGGTAGCTCGAAAGGCTATACAAGTCACCCTGTGTTTGGATTGGCCTCTGTACTACTGCTTGTGGCGAAGATCAACCAAAGATTTTTAGATTGATAAGCGAAAAAAAAAGATGAGCAAGCCGCCCGATCGCCCATGACACATATTTCAGAAGAGGAGTAGGAGGAGGAGGAGTGGGATTTCGTCTGATCCATGCGACCTGTTCTGTCCAGAGAAAGACGTGCTTCTTGTACTGCACCAGGGATGATTATCGAGAGGGGCGTGGGTTTATCAAGACATGCGTCAGGGGATGAAGAAATTAACATTAGAGTCATACAAGGTGAAGTTGAGTAGAAAAGAGAGAAAAAAAAAAACGATCAGTGTTGACCAATAAGACAAACTCCTCGACTGTCGCCGGTATTGAAAAGCGGAGGAAATGTAGGACGACAAAAGTTGTTTGAGATATTCTTAGCCAAAGATCAGTGGAGGAAAGAGAGGTAATCACACTCCCTTTGGATGGGAGAGAGAGAGAGTGAATGAGTGAGTGGGAGAGAGTGTCCCCTCATGAATAAAGTATTTGCAGTAATTTCGGATGGAGATAAAAGCTGAACGAGAGAGTCTGAGGAAAGAGAGTGGGTTTTTTTTGTAGATCGGAGGAGCCATGTCGCATGCCCGAATGTCCTCAGAGCAAGGCAGGAATAACCTGAGATTAGTAAAAAAAAGAAAAAAAAAAAAAAAAGAGATAAATACACCCAATGCCCCCAATAGCTCAGCTGAGACAGAAACATCATTATCTAGGAAAGATTCCGTCCTCCACGAACAGTTTGATTAGCTAAGTAACGCCATCTGGAAACATCGAAATTAAGTGACGACGCGTCCATCTGTTACTGATATATACATATATATATAATAGACTTTGTCCTCGGCGGGTCCCAAGTGTGGCTGGGAACTCATGGTAAAACAGCAGTGGTCCAAAATCTTGAATGATCTTATCATTAAGATTTCTGCGCGAGTTATGAGACACGACCATTCATCCTCTCTCTCTCTCTCTCTCTCTCTCTCTCTCTCTCTCTCTCTCTCTCTCTCTCTCTCTCTCTCTCTCTCTCTCTATCTATCTATCTATCTATCTATCTATCTATCTATCTATCTATCTCAGTGGCAGGATATGCAAGTCAGACATGTTCGGGCGAATTGTCATGTTCGTATCATTTACGAAATAAAAAAAACATTAGTGAAATCTCTGTTTGCCTGCCTGCTTGCCTGCTTGTTTGTCTGCCCTCCCACACCCACCCCCTGTGTGGGAGAACACCCCCTTTTAGTCAGTGTTGCCAGATTGGAGGGATAACCCCCCCGGAGAATTATTCATACAAGGTTCCAGGTGGAGGAGGCTGCACGAGAGCGGCTTACATAATGTATGCCCGCGGGTCGTCCGCCTACCTCTTGCCACCCCCTGCCCCGCCAGCCACGCTCAACGATAACATCCTCCGTCATTCTGTCACTGTGATCCCTTCTGTCCATCACCATCATTCTCTCTCTCTCTCTCTCTCTCTCTCTCTCTCTCTCTCTCTCTCTCTCTCTCTCTCTCTCTCTCTCTCCTGCTCGTCGTCGTCTGCACCATCATCACCCCATCCCCCCGCAGCATCATTATCCATCTCCTCTCTATCGCCTCTGCTGCCTATCACCACCACCAGCACCACCTCACCACCACTCACCACCATTCTCTCTCCCTCAGGAACGACTACTACAGGAAGGGAGGTAAAGCCATGCTGCCCGTCAAATGGATGCCGCCTGAGGCCTTCCTGGACGGGATATTCACTTCGAAAACTGACGTGTGGTAAGTACCCGCCCAGCCCAGCCCGCCTCTCTTACACACTGTGTCTTGCTCCCCTGTGTACTGTGTGTGTGTTGCTCCCCTGTGTACTGTGTGTGTTGTTCACCCGTGTACTGTGTGTGTGTTGTTCCCCTGTGTACTGTGTGTGTTGTTCACCTATGTACTGTGTGTGTTGTTCACCTGTGTACTGTGTGTGTGTGTGTTGTTCACCTGTGTACTGAGTGTGTGTTGTTCATCTGTGTACTGTGTGTGTTGTTCACCTGTGTGTTGTTCACCTGTGTACTGTGTGTGTTGTTCCCATGTGTACTGTGTGTTTTGTTTACCTGTGTGCTGTGTGTGTTGCTCCCCTGTGTACTGTGTTAGTTGCTCCCGTGTACTCTGTGTGTTGTTCACCTGTGTACTGTGCGTGTTGTTTACCTGTGTACTGTATTTGTTGCTCCCGTGTGTTGTGCATGTTGTTCCCCTGTGTAGTGTGTGTGTTGTTCACCTGTGTACTGTGTGTGTGTGTGTGTGTGTGTTGTTCCCTGTGTCCTGTGTGTATTGTTCCCCTATGTACTGTGTGTGTTGTTCACCTGTGTAGTGTGTGTGTTGCTCCCCTGTGTATTGTGTATGTTGCTCCCCTGTGTACTGTGTGTGTTGTTCACCTGCGTACTGTGTGTGTTTGTTGCTCCCCTTTGATTTGTGTATGTTGTTCCCCTGTGTACTGCGTATGTTGCTCCCCTGTGTACTGTGTGTGTTGTTCACCTGTGTACTGTGTGTGTTGTTCACTTGTGTACTATGTGTATTGTTCCCCTGTGTACTGTGTGTGTTGTTCCCCTGTGTACTGTGTGTGTTGTTCCCCTGTGTACTGTGTGTGTTGTTCACCTGTGTGCTGTGTGTTGTTACCCTATGTATGTACACGCTAGCCTCATGTACCAGTCGACAGAGACGTGTGTATGTTGTGTCTGTTTCCATTCATATGTATATTGGCTTCATGCCGCAGTGGACAGAATACAATCCCTCTTTTTACGAGAAGGAAACGAGAGGTAAAGGTAACAGGAAGGGTCCTGCCATCATAGTGAGTGAACCGCAGAGCATAACCATATGCAGGGGATGACGGCAGGTCCACTAGTGGTGGGGATCTTGCGAAACGGTCTTTGCAATGAGACCGAAGTGAGAGAAATAATCAGAAGTCGAAAATGATGTTTCGGATTCATGATAAAGTGGATTTTGGAGTTCATGGTGACTGATCTAGTTGAATATATCTTTATGAATATACCTGGAGTAAGTCTATGTCAGCCAGGTATGGATGTGTAATCCTAGGTAGCTCTTGTCGACGCTCACCCTCTTTGACTCCCTCACCTGAACCATGAAGCCGCCAACCTCTCCTTTCCAAACACCTCGGCGGTAACGTGTCCTAAGCCCGTACTTACTCTCCGCTCCGCTCAGGGATATATATATTCTCTCCTCCGCAGTAACCTTTTAGCATGAGGCGTCTTCTGGAAGACGTGCCTCCGTACCACACTTGCCGCTCGCAGGATTTGTCTTTTAAGAAGCTTCGTGTGTCTCGAAGCGTCACTTCTGCTCCCCCCTGAGGCAGTCATTAGAGCGAGACCGGAACAACACAACACCTGATGCTCCTTAAGCCAGCGCTCGGTGCCCGACACTTCTGTGTCCATAAGACAGCGGGAGTGAGAATTATGAATCAAAAAAAGGATTAAATGTTGTATACAGGAGAGGCTTGAGACTGGTGGCGTCACCTGTGTACGTGACGTCCTCTGGCCACTTACTGCGACCTGTACCACACACTCAGGGTTCATGACTCATCGCTCGACGAACTCGCCTCGAGGGCTGGTGGATTGGGCAGTGTCGTCCAGTTGCCTCTGTACTGATGCCATCAGACTCTTCACCATTGTGTGTGAGACATGCGAAATCCGTTTAAACTGCTAAGGTTACTGCAGCTTCCCTGACGTTCACGTGACTGACACTTGGTATGGCTGACTGATACAGTCCGCCACCACAGACAGTGTCGAGGTCCGTGTAGACACTTGAATGTGTGTATAAAGGGAAATGGGAGAAGAATCAGATGCTCCCCGTGGCACTTGGTAGCCCGTGTTACATCGAGGTCGTCTCGTGACGCCGCATGTTGAAACCTTCATAAAATGAAGCCCTCGTCACCACCTCACAAGGACACGAAGTAAGAGCCCGAGAATGAAGAGTCTCTACCAGTGATAGTTGAGTGACCATGGCTGGGACACTAATAGTTCCGTCAGCCTCATGCAATCCATCCTTCCACCTACGTTATGATCTCCTCCTCCCCAATACTTCCTCCACTTCTGACAGGTTGATTCCAGTCAGTCTTTCTTCGCTTAGCCCTCCCATGTGCCCGAGCCCGAGCTGACTGCCACACCTTCCGCTGACTTATCATTCCTTACCAGATCAATCCGTCTTGCACCACATTTTCACCTCGGGGCATTTCATTGCCAAGACTTCCTCCCTTTTCCTTCCCTTTCCGCTCATGTCCCAAGATTCACGCCCATACAGCACTGTCGGGACCACTAAAGCTTCAGACATATCCCTGTTTACCCTCACAAACACTGACCCATCCCTGAACATGCTCCTTAATGTATGGTGTTCACTTCAACCCTCAGGGTTCCATTCGCTGCCACGTCCACTCCCAGATATCTAAAACACTCCACTTCCTCCAGACTCATCTCATTTACTCGAAGGCTTTTACTTGATTCATTAATGGCACATTCATTTCCCACTTCGAGTATTTTCCATACAAACTCTGGTTTACAGTCTTTGGCCACTACTGAAATCATATTGCTCCTCTGTGTGATGTACTGTTCAAACCACCCTCTCGATCACCATTCTCCCGCTGCAGTCCTATCCATTTCTGCTGCTTTGCCATACTGCGTCTTACACAAAGCTTTCACGATGTCCTTTATCCTAACATTCACCATGACCGCATTCTGCCTCGTCTCAAACTCACCAGGTATGCCTCTCAGTCATCATTCAGCAGTCCTTCATAATACTAACTCATTCTCCCTACCTCTCTCAAGCCTGCTACCACATCTCCGTTTGCTTTCCTTACTGTCGCCTCCATCTGTTTTCTTGTTCTCTTTACATCTCACATTTTTCTATTATCTGAAGTTCATCGATACTCTTACATCATCTCTCATTTGCCTTTTTTTTTATTCGCTCTCATACCTTCCTCTTGACCTCCTCTCGGTTGCATATGCTTCTTTCCTTCCTTTCTCATAGGAAATTTTAAGTTCCACATTTGCACCACTCATTGTGCTTTCTCATGCATCCATATCCCACCTGCCGTTGGCCACAGTTCATCTGCATATTCAAGCACTACCTCTCCCTGAATGCCTTTCACTCCTCATCTACTCTCCCTCCCTGCATCATTTACTTTCACCACATGCCATTCTTCATTTACTATTCCTTGTTTATCTCTGCACAGAGGAATATTTTTTTTCTTCACCTACGCTCACTTTCACCACAAAATTTCGTACACGTCTCCACCAAGCTGACGTACCAGCCGCCCCTTTCAGCACGTTCACATCCAAAAACCTCTCTTTTGCATGGTTGACGGTCAGCACATATCTTACTTATACCCTTTGAGCCCCCAACCCCTTCATTCACGCGTATACATATAGAAACTTTTATCTTAACCCTGTGTTCCTCACTATTACTACTGGCTGAGCACAAAATCCAGAGATCATTCCCCATTTTCATTTACGCCTTGTGATCCTGTATACATATGCGCAATCATCTCACCACCCACCCACCTTTGCATTCATTTCCCCTTCTTATGGTTATAAGACGTGAACGATACATTATTATTATTATTATTATTATTATTATTATTATTATTATTATTATTATTATTATTATTATTGTCATCATTATTATTATTATTATTATTATTATTATTATTATTATTATTATTATTATCATTATCATTATTCTCATTATTATTATTATTATTATTATTATTATTATTATCATTATTATAATTATCATTTATTATTATTATTATTATTATTATTATTATTATTATTATTATTATTATCATTACTATCATTATTATTATTATATATTTCCACTGAGATTATTATCTCTGCAGAGTGATGGTATTTCATTACAAACTATGATTGAGAACCTGAGTAGTCTCATGCGCCAGAGGAACCGCTCTCCTCGATAACTGCTGGCCTGCAGTGTATGTGAGTGTGGTTCTCCCCACTGCATACATGGAGATGCTTCAGTTCATTCTTAGAGACGATCGTAGACCACTGTTGGGTTGGGACACTCGTAGACCACTGTGGGGTAGAGGCAATCGTAGAACACTGTGGGGTAAAGACAATCGTAGACCACTGTGGGGTAAAGACAATTGTAGACCACTGTGGGGTAGAGACAATCGTAGACCACTGTGGGGTAGAGACAATCGTAGACCACTGGTGGGGTAGAGACAATCGTAGACCACTGTGGGGTAGAGACAATCGTATACCACTGTGGGGTAGAGACGATCGTAGACCACTGGTGGGGTAGAGACAATCGTAGACCACTGTTGGGTAGAGACAATCGTAGACCACTGGTGGGGTAGAGACAATCGTAGACCACTGTGGGGTAGAGACAATCGTAGACCACTGTTGGGTAGAGACAATCGTAGACCACTGTTGGGTAGAGACAATCGTAGACCACTGTAGGGTAGAGACAATCGTAGACCACTGTTGGGTAGAGACAATCGTAGACCACTGTTGGGTAGAGACAATCGTAGACCACTGTTGGGTAGAGACAATCGTAGACCACTGTGGGGTAGAGGCAATCGTAGAACACTGTGGGGTAAAGACAATTGTATACCACTGTGGGGTAGAGACAATCGTAGACCACTGGCGAGGTAGAGTCAATCGTAGACCACTGGTGGGAAGTGTATCGAGATACAGAATTCGAATCGGGTGCTTCTGTCTCAGGCTTCCTGGTAAGGTTCACCTCCGTCGGTGTCAAAAAGCTCGAGATCATTTGGGAAGGTGGTATGAGCCGTGTCTGTGCTCGTGACGTGCATGACTGTGACACTGGTGAGTGAGTGAGGCTGTGACACCTGCTGATTCCTCTTGGGGTCACGTGCGCGACCGGGATATTCACGACCTCATCTGGAACCTGACCAGGAGATCAAGGTGGATGAGTCGAACTCTTTAGAAGCTAAGATACAGTAGTATCACCATCATCATTGATGGTGATAATCACCATAAGAGTCTGGAACACCATTGTAGTTTCATTACCAGGTGTTATCACCCGCGTATATAAGACCCGAATTTTTCCCTGCTACTCCTCTTCCCTTCCATTGTTCACCAACCGAAACCCCTCATATACACATGCACTCCAGCCCTCTCATCTGTCATTCGCCAGACTTTTTAAGAAGAAATCACCTATATCTGGTTTCCCATCTGCATAGAACCTGTGGCTTTGTGAAATATATCATACATAGGAATACCTCCTGCCACCAATATATGACACCTTCCTGTAAAGATAAATGACTAGAGAGGTTTTTATTTAGTGTATAACAGATGTCTACTGCATCGTCATCATATGTTGCAAAACTCGTTTATACTTCCTCGCTACTGACAGAGAATAGGTATTCAGGGTCGATCCTGTATGTGTGTGACGCATATGTATGTATAGGATCTGAATGTATTTACCCATGAGGGTGTATCATTAACTGCTCATAACCATGAGATATAAAACTATCTCATCTCCCGTTATTGGGCAAGGAATAGTATCAGCAGAGCCGGAGTGAGATAAACAAGGTGTTGACGGTGCAAGGGGAGTGTGGACGCCCTCACTTCCAGTGTCGTGATGGGGCAGCTTTTGCCCCAACCTGACGTGGGGTTCCTCCGCCTGCAGCTGCTGACCTCGCTCCCGCAAGCTAATAATAATCTGCTAGATTAGCCTTAATCTCCCGGGGACGCGAGATGAAAGCAGCGGTGTCAACTGCGGCAGGTCTGGACACACCGGGGGTGACCTCTCTCTCTCTCTCTCTCTCTCTCTCTCTCTCTCTCTCTCTCTCTCTCTCTCTCTCTCTCTCTCTCTCTCTCTCTCTCTCTCCGCCATAAATTGGCTCCAGGCAGTCGGGTCACGCCTGGTGTTTGTAAGTCAAGTCCACTCGGCAGTGGCTCCCGCTAAACGGGGAAACGTACTCAACGTTTGGCCTGACGTTCGTCAAGGTCCTCTACAGTTAAGATTATTATTACAGTTATGATGATGATGATTATTATTCCCAGGAGGAAAGGATCATGTCGAGGGCACGTTTCTCCATGTGTCGATGCGAGTCGTATCTTTGCACGAGTTCCGAAGCCTTCAACGTGGCTGTGGGGAAAATTACAGTCGGTTAGACGCATTTTGCACTGAAGGAAAAGGAGGTAAATATATTCTGTATTCTAATAAAGTGAGGTAGAATTTGCGGGGCTTGATAAGGGAGGAGAGAATTATTACGTTGGAAGGACAGAGATTACCAGTCAGAGTCCCTCCATGTCGTATACTGACATTGTCAAGACCACAAACCAATCAGACGTCCTTTGGCAAATCGGATGAAGACAAGCTAATCATTGGTGGTTCCTTGATTAACCATCAGGATAAGGAATACCACAATAGGAAGGGAAATGAAAGGATCGGAATGTGTTACTTTATGTAAAGGAAGATGTGCTCCCAGAAATAGGAACATATAGTGAGAAACACAGCCAAGGACAAAGTGTTTCCAAGTCCATACCAGAGCAGACAATACTGTCCACTAGGGTGAGGAAGTAATGTGGAGTACAGAGAACTAAGGAAATAACAAGACAGCAAATGATTTAAGCACTCTCTCTCTCTCTCTCTCTCTCTCTCTCTCTCTCTCTCTCTCTCTCTCTCTCTCTCTCTCTCTCTCTCTCTCTCTCTCTGCAGCATAATGAATGTTTTCAACAATACCATAAATATCAACACTATGGTTGAGGCATCCTGGTCAGCGAAGGTGAATGGGATCTACTGTGATGGCCAGGAATGATATGTCAGGGAGAGGAACATGACAGCTGGGGGGCTGGCTGGTCTGTACCTGAAAGCAGGTGGTGGAAGCCACGGAGCTCTGTGAGGTAGTAGAAAATATCATCACGAAAGTAAGACTACGAGCATAAGGTGAAATTCATGTGATATGCACGGTGTGATTTCGACTCGATATACTATCAGAGGTGAAAAGAGAACTCAAGCCAAGAGTAGGATGAATATAAGAAGAGTCAAGGCAGGTGGAAGAACTCATTAGCTTTAGCAGGAGAGTCAACCTACCCCTCGAGTACGACGGTACGACCCTCGAGTACGACGGTACGACCCTCGAGCGCGACGGTACAACCCTCGAGTACGACGGTACGACCCTCGAGTACGACGGTACGACCCTGAAGTACGACGGTACGGCCTTCGAGTGCGACGGCACGACCCGTGAGTACGATGGCACGACCATAGAGCACGACCGACGGACGATACGACCCATTAGGTATGGTGTCCTGGTCTTTGCACCCACTGTTCGAGGAATCATTAACAGAGGAGGAAAATCCTCGAGTAGGGGTAAGCTGGCGAAGCTAACTCTGGATGTGCCAAGTTACTCGCCAATTAGTCTGGCTTCATCCGTCCTCCGGGGTAATGATGGAAACTTTCCCTCCAGAGAAGCTTACAAACTTCTTGGAACATGGAGAGTTGACACGAGTCGACAAGGATCATATTGTAACCCTTGAGATGTGTGACGTTTATATCCAATGATGTATAGATACGTATATATATATATATATATATATATATATATATATATATATATATATATATATATATATATATATATATATATTGATGTGATTATTACACGAAAGTGCACTTGGGAACTCTTCGTGTTTCATTTCCCCCGTTGACTCGTAGGAATATATATATATGTATATATATATATATATTTTTTTTTTTTTTTTTTTTTTATACTTTGTCGCTGTCTCCCGCGTTTGCGAGGTAGCGCAAGGAAACAGACGAAAGAAATGGCCCAACCCCCCCCCCCCATACACATGTACATACACACGTCCACACACGCAAATATACATACCTACACCGCTTTCCATGGTTTACCCCAGACGCTTCACATGCCTTGGTTCAATCCACTGACAGCACGTCAACCCCTGTATACCACATCGCTCCAATTCACTCTATTCCTTGCCCTCCTTTCACCCTCCTGCATGTTCAGGCCCCGATCACACAAAATCTTTTTCACTCCATCTTTCCACCTCCAATTTGGTCTCCCTCTTCTCCTCGTTCCCTCCACCTCCGACACATATATCCTCTTGGTCAATCTTTCCTCACTCATTCTCTCCATGTGCCTAAACCATTTCAAAACACCCTCTTCTGCTCTCTCAACCACGCTCTTTTTATTTCCACACATCTCTCTTACCCTTACGTTACTTACTCGATCAAACCACCTCACACCACACATTGTCCTCAAACATCTCATTTCCAGCACATCCATCCTCCTGCGCACAACTCTATCCATAGCCCACGCCTCGCAACCATACAGCATTGTTGGAACCACTATTCCTTCAAACATACCCATTTTTGCTTTCCGAGATAATGTTCTCGACTTCCACACATTTTTCAAGGCTCCCAAAATTTTCGCCCCCTCCCCCACCCTATGATCCACTTCCGCTTCCATGGTTCCATCCGCTGACAGATCCACTCCCAGATATCTAAAACACTTCACTTCCTCCAGTTTTTCTCCATTCAAACTCACCTCCCAATTGACTTGACCCTCAACCCTACTGTACCTAATAACCTTGCTCTTATTCACATTTACTCTTAACTTTCTTCTTCCACACACTTTACCAAACTCAGTCACCAGCTTCTGCAGTTTCTCACATGAATCAGCCACCAGCGCTGTATCATCAGCGAACAACAACTGACTCACTTCCCAAGCTCTCTCATCCCCCACAGACTTCATACTTGCCCCTCTTTCCAGGACTCTTGCATTTACCTCCCTAACAACCCCATCCATAAACAAATTAAACAACCATGGAGACATCACACACCCCTGCCGCAAACCTACATTCACTGAGAACCAATCACTTTCCTCTCTTCCTACCCGTACACATGCCTTACATCCTCGATAAAAACTTTTCACTGCTTCTAACAACTTGCCTCCCACACCATATATTCTTAATACCTTCCACAGAGCATCTCTATCAACTCTATCATATGCCTTCTCCAGATCCATAAATGCTACATACAAATCCATTTGCTTTTCTAAGTATTTCTCACATACATTCTTCAAAGCAAACACCTGATCCACACATCCTCTACCACTTCTGAAACCGCACTGCTCTTCCCCAATCTGATGCTCTGTACATGCCTTCACCCTCTCAATCAATACCCTCCCATATAATTTACCAGGAATACTCAACAAACTTATACCTCTGTAATTTGAGCACTCACTCTTATCCCCTTTGCCTTTGTACAATGGCACTATGCACGCATTCCGCCAATCCTCAGGCACCTCACCATGAGTCATACATAACATTAAATAACCTTACCAACCAGTCAACAATACAGTCACCCCCTTTTTTAATAAATTCCACTGCAATACCATCCAATCCTGCTGCCTTGCCGGCTTTCATCTTCCGCAAAGCTTTTACTACCTCTTCTCTGTTTACCAAATCATATATTATCATGAATGATTCGTGATTTGATTTTGAGAGTTTGTGTTTAATTCATAGTTTAAATTCAAGAGTTCGTGGTGAAGAACAGAACTACGATGAGCAGGAGATATCAATAGGGAGCTTTATTGAACAAGCTAGAAAAGTGTAGGCCCAAGCACGGATCCCTGGGGGACTCCGTTAATGACAGGTGACCACAGTGATGATTTCCCGTTCATCACGACCCTCCGCTTCCTATCACGTAACCAGGCTTCCGTCTGATATACTATGCAACCAGTCATCCCCAAGTCCGAACTTTATGCATCAGTTTAACATGGGGGGGACTTTGTCGAATGCTCTCGGGAAGTCCTGAAATATGATATATATATATATATATATATATATATATATATATATATATATATATATATATATATATATATATATATATATATTTGTTTTGTCGTGCGTATTGAATGCTGTATGATAAGATGACGGAGGTTTGAAAGGCGTGATCTGTGCGTTCTAAAACCATGCTATGTATGAGTAATCAGACTGTATTGTTCCAGATAGGCTACGATTTCATCTCCAATAATCAAATCCAGAAGTTTACTTATGATTGACGTGAGGCTAACAGGACGGTAATAGACAGGCAATCCACGGCATCCCTTTTTGTATATAGGAGTGACGTCTGCCAGTCTCCAGTGCTGTGGGACTACTCCACCCCAGGGAGACTTATTGAAAATATAGGTTAACGGTCCGACGGTTTTTAGTTTGACGTTTTCAGTTACTGAGGATAGAAACGATAAGGACCTGGGGTTTTAATAGTCTTCAGCTTATCTGGATTAGTACTTCTCTAACTGGGACGGTAAATTCTGGTATTGTGTGAGTGCTATGTATCACTGTCTCCAGATTCGTGTGGCTGCCTTTTACGTGTAAAAACAGAATTGAAAACCTTGCTCAGGGTTGTTGCTCATGTATTTAACGTCCACAATGGGTTCCCCATCCTCGTTTACTTAGGGTTCTATTCCACTCTTTTAATATTTCTTGTTACTGATGTATCCATAAAATATTTTAGATTCTTTGTTACTATCTCTTGCAATACTCACTTCGTATTCTCTCTCGGTTTTTTTGGGGGTTTTTTTGAGAAATCTTTTCACGTCTCTCCCAACTGTGTTATGTGTTGTAATATTAGGTTCGTTGTCTGATTTCTGAAGCTTGTAGAGTTTATTTCTATTCCCTATTGCTCTTGCAACAACTTGGGAGTACAATTCAGGCTTGTTGTAGGTTTTCATTGTTTCTGTCGTGCATGGCAATGAATGTCATTTGATGGTGTATAAACTGACGCTTATAACTGGCCCATAATTCCTCTGGGCATGGACCAACAAGGGTGAGACACTTCATTGCGTCGCACAACTCTCTGAAATTAGTCCTTTTAAAGTTAGGGGTAATGATTCTGGCTTTGAGGAGGTTCGGTTTCGATATTTACGTCAACCCTAACCATGTTATGGTCACACGTGCATAGATGTTCTCCAACACGGGTATTAGATGCTAAAAATTCGTGGGATGCAAGAATTAAATCGGTTACATTAGCTTCCCTCGTCAACTCGGTGAGGCTCTGTTCGAGATTATTGTCTTCGACAGAGTCTAGCAGATTGACTTTCTACACTTGAGATTATTTGTCAGCTGATTTCTGGAAGATTAAACTCCCCGAGAATGATCGAGTCTTAATTCTGCGTCGCTTGTTGTAAACTCTCGTACGTCAGATGTGCTGCTGGCTGGGTCCATGAGGAAGGAGGAGGAAGGGAGCGGCTGGATGGGTGGTTGAGGTGTGACGTAGACTTGAGGAAGGTGATGGAATTAGAACGAGGGTGAGGCCTTGGGTGAAGGCACGGGAACTGGGGGTTTGGGTGAGGGTGAGACGTTTCAGTTGGGGGACAGGGGAGGAAGCAGGGCGGTGAGGGTTAGGGTGATGATGACGTTTAAGGGGGAGGGAGGGGAAGAGGGGGGGCTTGTTGGGGAGGGTCTTTGGTTGGTGGGAGAAGGTACCGGCGGAGGAGGGTTGGGGCAGGTAGTGGGCGCAGAACGGGTGTGGAAGAGGAGGTTGTGTGGGGAGTGGGGCGAGCGAGGGAGGGACGGAGGGGTGGACCAGGATGGTTGGGGGGGAAGTAATCGCGGGGGGGGGGGGGGAGAGTAGTGCGACAGTTTTCAAACTCTGTAACTCAACCGTATTACGTTTTCTGAGGTTAACTCAACCGTATTACGTTTTCTGAGGTTAACTCAACCGTATTACGTTTTCTGAGGTTAAAAGCTTTGAGCGTTGACTCGAGTCCACTTAAATCACTTTGTTCAGACTTTTCTTCCAGGTTACTACAGTTAACGCTGAGCAAACAGTCATTGTCCGCTTCGTCTGGTCCCGTCGTTATAAAATCCTTCGTAAAACCACGACCACAGGACGTACATAGGTAGCCAGAAGCTGTGGCATTGTCTTCTTAATGTGTGTGTGTGTGTGTGTGTGTGTGTGTGTGTGTGGGCGAGGCGGCCCGTAAGAGCGAGTGCGCGTGTGCCTGATGTTGTGCCTCTCGACCATAGTGGCGTCGTGGGGGAGCCCATGATGGGGTACGTTTATAAGAAGGTAAGACGGATGATGTAGGAGGCGGGCGGGTGCAGCCTCAACAACACCAGCGTCTTTACCTTCGACATTTCAGTTGAATGGATCGACTCCACAGCAGTGGCTGTTGCGTTCCTCCTCTCTCTCTCTCTCTCTCTCTCTCTCTCTCTCTCTCTCTCTCTCTCTCTCTCTCTCTTTAGGTTGCTTACCTGCTCTGTATATGGCCAGTTGCTGTTTTTGTTGTTTTCTCGTGAACACCTGGGTAGCTGGAATTCGGTCTACAGACTTTGTCCACCTGCCGCATGACACACAGACAATACATAATTCACCCGATTTTTTTTTTTTTTTTTTATCTAAATCACAAATTTCCTTCATCTCTGTAACACTGCATCCCTCCACTTCCTTCACGTCTGTTCTTTCTTCTCTCACTCGATCTCCATCTCGTCTCGACACAACTACCTCAGTAAGACGTGGACAGGATATCTCAGTGGGGTAGACGAAATCTGGTTCAGTTCATTGTTTCTACGACCTAGTTTCAGCCCACTCTCCTCGTCAAAAACTCCTCGCTGCTTTCCTCTTTCCTTTGACGGTTCTGTAATTCCACCTCTTGACTCAAATGAACATACTTGGTATTACAGTAACTTCCACTCTGTCTTGGAAACCCCACATACAGGAATAGCGAGGTCTGCTTCTAAGAAACTGGGAGTCCTATATAGATATGATTTACTTTCTTCTGAACGGTTACTCCGTTTATACAAGGTATTGAATCGCCTTTGTATGGAGTACTGCTCTCACATCTGGGGTGGTTTTTGCTCTGCATTCTTATTTGAGAGAGTTGAGTCGAGAGCAGTCCGACTTAAAACTGTCCAAGGCCAACTTCCAAACTTGACCCTACGCTGCAATGTTGGTTCACTTTCCCTCTTCTACAGGTATTACTTTGAATTCTGCTCCCGAGAGCAGGCTGCTTGTGTGCCACCACCATTGGGGAGACCACGCAATATTCGGCTGCTGCGTCACGTGATTACTCTGTGGCTGGTGGTATCGTAAGGGTGGGCCGTTTTGATAACCGTTTCTTTCCCTACACCTAGGAACTTTGAAACTCTCTACCTTCTCGTGTCTTTGTCAATAACAATGACGTGGCACGTCTTGAAAGACATATTTTTCTTTTCCTCCAAAAAATCTTAAATATTTTCCCTTGTCACTTTTTTCCCCTCTCGTTAACCTCTCTATATTTCAGTTAAGTTGATGTGGATTTTTGTCTGTGACTGGAACCTCCAGCGTAAAAAAAAGAAGGGGGTGGGAGGAGTACGAAAACTACCCACGTATCAGCTCCGTGTCGTATGGGGCGACAAAACAGGCGAGAGCCGGGGGAGGAAGGAGGCTGGAAACTAGTCTCCCTCCCTGTATTGACACTTTCAAAAGCCAACGATGATTTCAAACCTCTAAGGCTCAGACTGCGGCGTTTGAATGTGCTTGGATGTCAAGCTGGATGAGTAGGGGAAGGTAGTTTCTGTGTTTGATGGGAGGAACCTAATTGTTCTGGGTGCATTCTTTTGTATTTTCCTATAGGTCTACACAGTTCACCTCCGTTGACCGGGTTCGAGACATGCCTAAGGTGTGATATAACAGCTTTATAGTTTAGATTCCCTTGTGTTGGTCATCCAACATCATTCCTCACACCTGTACAGTCTATAAGTCGAAGAGAAGCTTTCTCTAATTCTCATGAAGGAAACTTGACACGAGTTTGTAAGATGCGTCCCAAGAGCAGAAACCACCAAGGGTAATAGATTCTGTGAATCTGATGAAACCAGAGGTCCATTTTTTCTTTTTCTAGCAGAGATAAAGAAAACGCTTGCAAAGAGAACGGGAAATCAAAGAGTAGAAAGTCCCATTGTAAGAATACATGAATATACTTTTTCTGGGTATTCAAGCACAAATTTGTGTTCTATTATTCGATCCTGAATAGTTTGAAACATATTTAGGCAACATCCTTTATGTATAAAGAGGAAAGTATAAAAAAAAAAAAGAATTAAGTGCCATGATATTAGATATCTCGTTGTCAATAAGCTTATATTATTTTACAGCCATTTCTTTTCTCAGTGGAAAAGCGTTAGTATATCATTGTGTAGTTTATATTAATAAAATCTAGGTTAAAGTTTATTTAATGGTGCATTTAGTTTAAATGGAGTCGAGTCATATCTTTCGTTTCATGGTCATGTTTCATGTGGAACTTTTTTTTTTTTATCATCCAGTTGTTGATAGTTTGAAAACCAGGATTTTGTAGAAAAAAAAATGGGGAGGGTTACATTTCCCAATCATCAGTCTGTTAAAAAGGCAACATCGAACATTGCAACACAGGCCATGATGGATGGGTCATGGCTGAAGAGTGATTCGCTCTCTCTCTCTCTCTCTCTCTCTCTCCCTCTCTCTCTCTCTCTCTCTCTCTCTCTCTCTCTCTCTCTCTCTCACCTGTACTACCCGCCTGAAGTGTCAGGAGAGTTAGTAACGGCTGCGCAGCATAAACCCAGCACATCAGTGGTTGTCAAGTGTCACTCCTTGGACCCAGGTGGCTCTCTTGTCTTTTCTTTCTGCCTCACCCACACACGCGGGCTGTGCTGGCTCTCAGGCCACGGACTCACAATCCTTCCTCCTCCTCCTCCTCCTCCTCCTCCTCCTCACATGACATCACGTAACACACACGACTCGTTCCCTTCGAGACGCTTGTTTTTTCCTGCGGTGAGCGCTACGCGCGCGCTTGACCCATTTCCGTCGTCAGTACTTGTCAGAGTACTCTCTCTCTCTCTCTCTCTCTCTCTCTCTCTCTCTCTCTCTCTCTCTCTTCTCTGGGCCACAAGCTGTGTGTGAATGATTATTGAAATTCCCCCGTGAATGGGCGAGCGGTGGGCCTTTAATACCGGTATTCATGATGTATAGCACTGCTGAACTCGGCCTCGGACGTCTTTTTTATATGGAGGGGTTTTTTTCCTCGTGACTGATTCTGTATTGAATAACTCATTAAACATGCAGTTTTTAATTTGGGGAACTGGTTTATAATTATCAATTAACAGTCGGCATCTGTGTGTCAGTGTAATTACCTATTTATACTGTAAGGGGGAGGGAGTTTTTACACTCGTGTGTCCCCCATCTGTGTGTGTGTGTGTGTGTGTGTGTGTGTGTGTGTGTGTGATACTAAATGCTGATAATTAACGGTTTGTTGAGTAAACTCCAGCCAGAGGCTGAATATATACAGAAAATTATATATATAACAGAAGTAAAAGGTAATGTATATCATGCGGGTTTACAGTTTACTAATTTACAGGTCACTGGTTTACACTTTACTAGTCACTGATGATGTTCACATTGATAAGAACAGAGCTGTTTTTATAGTGATTGGTACCATGGGTATGATCGTTACGGTCTCTGCCGTGCCACACTGCAACACTGGGGACGAGTGATCTCCTGCGACAGGAGGTGACTGCGGCGGGGATGGTGCAGTGACTTCATCCCGAACTGTTGGATGAGGTCCAGGTGATGGGTGGGGTGAGTGTCGGGAGGATGACTGTGTTGAGCGCTTGGTGATGGATGTGTGTTTGTGTGTGTGTGTGTGTGTGTGTGTTGTTGTTGTAAGTGGATATATAATTTTGTGTTACTGTTGAGTGAGTGTGAAATGTTCTTTTTACCTCATGAACTGGGTGTGTTTACTCTTTGCGGTACACTTGTCGACGCCTGACGGCAGTTCGTGCCAACTCAATTTCTCGCAGAAAAGTTGAATTCATGAACGAGATATGCCACAGCCTTGCCAGGCACCTCCCACACCCCGGTGGACGACACAGCCGCCAGGTGTCTGGCGTGGGCAGCACTACAGGGGCTGTGGCCGCCGCCCACACCAGACAGGTTGGTGGGCGAGGAACGATGGACCTCCTCCAGAGGTCTGGGGTCTCAGCCGCCACCCGGGCCAAAGGGGTCGGGGAGTATAAGGCCACATCCACACCTCAGACCCCCCTAGAGGAAAATGTACACACCCCACGAACCGCCGACACTCACATTACATGTTTTTGTTCTTTCTGTGAGTTTCTGCCCTCTGTGTGTGTTTAGCATTTGACCCAGAGGGTTTGAGGTAAAGATAGGGTTAGTACGTTAGGTTTGGAGGTAGGATACGGTGCCTGTGTGGTGGGAGCAGCTCGTAACATTTTGTGAGGTTGTGCTTAAGAAACTGATTTAACTCACTCCAAACGCCAGCTTTCACGAGTCACACTGACACGCACCAGCATGTTCATTAATGAGGGAGACACGACTTGAACTCATCTGCTAAAACCTCTCTCAAACTGCAGTCACTTCAGAGGACGTCTTAACTTTACACTCATTTTCACAGCATCTTTATTACACTCTTGTGGGTCAGGTCAGGTGGCAGTATCACTGTATCTGATCTTCATTACATCCTCTTGTTCTCAACACCCGCATCTTCACAACACCCTCATGTTCACAACACCCTCATCTTCACAACACCTGCATGTTCACAACACCCTCATCTTCACAACACCCGCATGTTCACAAGGTTTTTGAACGAGGGATGTTGACATGTGGAAGATGTGGAGTTGATGGCAGGGAGTGGATGAAGATAGTACTTGAAGCATGACGAAAGTAATATAACAGTTAACGACGAGGTTTTTTTTTTTTCTGTGTGTGTGTGTGTGTGTGTATGTGTGTGTGTGTGTGAGAGAGTGATATTATGTTTACCCGAGGGTACGTGACGTGATTCGAACGACTTTGACCCTCATTTCTCTCGACAATTTACTTGTTTATGAGATAATGAACCCCACTTAACCTAACCTTGCCTGACTAAGCTAACCTAACCAAGCCTAACTTAGCCTACCCTAACTTAACCTAACCAAGCCTAACTTAACCTAACCTAACCTAACCAAACCTAACCAAGGGGATCAGTGTTTTCTAGCCGGGGGGTTCTGCCCCCAGACCCCCGGTGTGTCTAGACCTTCCCGTGTATGTTGTGTGAGGCAGGAGGCGAGCGAGGGCCGGGGAAGGCAGATAATGCTCCACTAAAAGCTTCCATTACCTTTGTTTCTGACAAGAAAAACTGATATATATATATATATATATATATATATATATATATATATATATATATATATATATATATAAACAGAGGATTCTTCATTTTTGGAATCCTTTCTGCTTCTGGTTAGAAAAAGTAAAGAAATAAACTAGGAGTATTTGTAAATACATTCGACCTTGCGAACCTTAAAGTCGACGGTTCGACCTTTGCACTCGACGGTTCCACCCTTGAACACAACGGTTCGGCTCTTGAACTGGACGTCACGACCCTTGAGTACGAAGATACGACCCACCCTTGAGCCTGACGGTACGTCATTGAATAGGTTGGCCATGTCTTTAAAACCTTACTCCCGCAGGATCAGGTCAGAGACCATGCCATCGTACTCAGGGTCGAACTCTTGTCCTCAGTGTTCGTGCCGTCGTGTTCAAGGAGTAGAGTACCGTTGCGCTCAGAGGGTGAACAGTGTGGCAGTGATTTGTGATGGAAGCGTCCATCGGCGGGCGGGCGGCAGACCAGGCAGGTCCTCCAGCCCAGAGGCATTAACGTCAAGAAACTGACAAGAATCACCGAAGAGGAGGAGGAGGGGATATGGTGAGGGTGCGAGTGTCCTTGTTCATCCTGTCGGTGTTCTTGCTGAGTTATGGCCGCCCGCAATCTCGTCTCCCACTATCTTGTTCGTATATATATATATATATATATATATATATATATATATATATATATATATATATATATATAAACTTTTAGTTCAGAACTGATTTGTCTTATCACCTACGGTAACTCTCTCCTTTTTTCCACAGTAACTTCTTCCTAAAAACACAAGCCCTTCCCACATGTAAGTACCAGCCGCTTCTCTTTAAACTAACCACCTTGTTTTTTCTTCTCTCCCTGGGCAGGTCGTTCGGCGTGCTACTGTGGGAGGTGATGTCGCTGGGCTACATGCCTTACCCTGGCAGAGGGAACCAGGAGGTGATGCAGCTGGTGACCAACGGAGGCCGCCTGGAGCCGCCCACCAACTGCCCAGGACCCGTGTACCGCATCATGACCCAGTGCTGGCACCCCATCCCCGACGAGCGTCCCACCTTCACCACCATCCTCGAGCGGCTCGGTTACTGCATACAGGTGAGGCTCAGGATCATAGTTACTGCATACAGGTGAGGCTCAGGATTGGTTACTGCATACAGGTGAGGCTCAGGATCATAGTTACTGCATACAGGTGAGGCTCAGGATTGGTTACTGCATACAGGTGAGGCTCAGGATCATAGTTACTGCATACAGGTGAGGCTCAGGATTGGTTACTGCATACAGGTGAGGCTCAGGATCATAGTTACTGCATACAGGTGAGGCTCAGGATCATAGTTACTGCATACAGGTGAGGCTCAGGATCATAGTTACTGCATACAGGTGAGGCTCAGGATCATAGTTACTGCATACAGGTGAGGCTCAGGATCATAGTTACTGCATACAGGTGAGGCTCAGGATCATAGTTACTGCATACAGGTGAGGCTCAGGATCATAGTTGAGGTCTTTGTTGTGCTGGTGAGGGTGGTACCATACGTTGGTGGTGAGGCTCCTCTGTAAAGGTGAGCAGGGTGTGCTGTGTGTATAGTTGAAGTGTCTCTTGTACAGAGGGTACTGTATGAAGATGAGAGTATTCTGTGCTGGTAAGGAGGGTACTGTATTCAGGTGATGCTCCTGTCGCACAGGTAAGAGTAGGGTATACAAGTGAGATTTGCTACCTGTCACCAGAGGATGTTTTACCACAGCACCACAACCGCACTCAAAGTGGATAGGGTAACACACGGAACACCTCCACACCCACAGCTAAAACGCCACCTGCACACCCACAGTGGTTGGACTAACACACTCCCACCTCCAAAGCCACAGTGGCGGAAGACACCACCTCCACACCCACCTCTCTCAGCTGATGGTGGAGGAGTTTGGTTTAACTAATCCCCTGCGGTTTACCTCTTGTCTTTGGTTCCCTTGTGGGGCTAAACTCTTACACTCCACCTTCCCAGGCCTTTTGTTCCTTGTATCTGAGAAAGAACCTTTTATTCTCTCTCTCTTTTATGCTATTTTTTTGTGTAGCGAGTTAGTGGTGAGATATAGGTGTCACCTGGGCAGATGGAAGTTTAGTTGTCTGTATAGTAATAAGGAGTTGTAGGTTATTGTTATTGTCTGTATAGATGAGACAAGTTGCAGGTTATAATTGTGATCGATGCAGGTGGAAGATAGATGAGTTATTGTGAAAGTTTTCATAGTTTTATTGAGAAAATTGTCATAGGAAATTTTCATTATTCGCATAGACAGAAATTAATACCTAGTGTTAACCAATGACCTCATCCCTTTCTTGGAAAACATTAATTCATCCATCACGTACTCGTAGGTGAATATCAACAGCTGCACTACGTAATGGAATGAAACGAGAAGACATCCAGCTTCACAGAGCCATTAGTAGGTAATTAAAGCACAAACTCGGAACATTAGATGTAAATTAAGGTGGCTGTTGTACTGGTAATGGAGGATAATGTACGTTCGTGAGGTCTCTGTTGTTCAGTGTACTGTAGGTGAGGCTCCTGTTGTACAGCGAAGGGAACCTAAATACTAACAGAGGAGGCTACCTTATTTCATCAGGAAATTCGTATAACGAACTGAAACCCTGGAATGGATTAAGTAGTGTCGCCGACAGTCGAGTGTTAACCTCGAAAAATCAGGAAATATAGGAATAAAATGGATTCGTTCTAGGAAAACCACCATTAGTCACCACCAGATATTAATGAAAATTTCATCAGTAACCACGACGAGAATTCCATTCATACCAGTATTCTGAAACGATCGTTTTTCTTGCGAATCTAATCTCCCAACTCGCCAGTAGAGATCATCGGATGGCTTCGCATTTAGGTTATGTGTAGTGAATATGTTGGATCATGCGAGAAAGGAAGTGCGTTGCAATACCCTGCCTCACGTGGCGTGTGGCTGTCTGCCAGGGACTGGGCAAGACACACGGTCATAAGATCACCACAAAGTGATCGGGTGTGCAGGAACGAGCGTGATCGGCTTGACGGAAAACAAGGGCCAACGTAGAGGTAACTCAGATCAGACACAGGATGGAAATCTCTATGAGGCAGTGGTGTCGCACGGATCAGTGTTTGAAGCTTTATGTGAAGCCTCCGGAGATAATGCCAGTATCAGTGTCCGAAGCTTTGTATGAGAGTATGGGTGTTTCTTCGGAAAAGTGTTCGAAACTGTGTGAAGCAGAGATGGTGCCTGGATCATAAGCTGAAACTCTGAGACGTGGATGCCGCTAGGATCAGCGACTGAATCGATTGCCTGAGATTAAAAGCTGAAGCTTTAAAGACGAGGAGTTTGCTGGGAACAGTAGCTGAGATTTTGAACGAAACGTTTCGTGTAGCAGACTGAAAGTGAAAATCGAAATATAGACGGGAGTAGATGAATCTCGGTATCTTGAAACAGAGCAAATTGGACTGTAACTTTGAAATATTCGTCGCATCTAAAGTCAGGGTTATTGGCTCTAAACGTTAAAGTTGGAATATAGTTTGGGTCATTGTCAAAGATATCTGGATTAGCAACTGAAACTGAAGCAAAGCATTACTAGACATCATTGGCTGAAACTCTTGAGCAGAAACGTAGCTTTCATGAGTGGCTGAAACGTATCTAAATTCAGTGGTTGACCTTCCAAAGCTGAAATGTTACTTGGATGAACGACTGAAACACTGTAGCGGAGGTGAAGTGAGGGTCAGTGACTGAGGTCCTGAAAAACCAGGATCAAATGTGTAAGACTCCTGCTGGAAAAATGTTGGTGGAACATGGAACTCCCAGAGAGGAGGGTCCTGTCGCTGTGTGGCCCCTAAGCACGATGGTATGACACTTGAGCACGACTGTACAACCCTTGAGCACGATGGTATGACCCTTCAGCACGACGATACTACCCTTGAGGACAACAGTGCGACCCTTGAGCACGACAGTACGACCCTTGAGCACAACGGTGCGACCCTTGAGTACGGCGGTACGACCCTTGAGCACTACTGTATGACCCTTGAACACAATGGTGCGACCCGTGAGTACGACGGTACGACCCTTGAGCACTACTGTATGACCCTTGAATACAACGGTACGACCCTTAAGCTCGACGGTACGACTCTTGAGCACGACGGGATGACCCTTGAGGTCGACGGTACGACTCTTGAACACGACGGTATGGTCCTGGGTATGAGAGCCTGGCCTCTGGCATGTCACCTGAGAGTCGAGCCAAAGGTCAGGCCATAATACCCAAGGGTTACTCGGTCGTGCTCAAGGGTCGCCCCGTCGTGTTCAAGGGTCATATTGTCGTGCTCAAGGGTCATACCGTCGTGCTCGAGGGTCATACTGTCGTGTTTATGGGTTTATGGATTGTATGTTTACATCCCGGAACACAAAGAAGAGATTGTTGGATGTGAACGTGCTAAGAGGGAAAACAGGCGGAATGTTTGATTTTATAATGACTGAGATCATTGTAGAATATAGTGAAGGGTTAAGGAATAGAGACAAGTGAATAAACTTAAAAGAGTATCCTGCGATCAAAGATACCAGGAGAGACTGAGAAGAGAATAGAAAAGCGTCATAATAAGTGAAACGAAAGAAGTGGAAGAGGAGAAGGTATGGGGAAACAGTACACAAGTGTGCGAGTTAGGTGTGTGGGAGCTGTGGAAAGTGGGATCTAGGCGTATAAGAAGAGGTACTGAGTGGTGGGATGAGGACGTTAAATCGTTTGTGAAATAAAGAGAGACTTGTATGGACGATATCTGCAGGGAAGGAGTCAAGATGATTGGGAGGAGTACAAGATGAAATTATGAGACGTCAAGGGAAAAGTACGGTTAGAGGTGACGAGAAAAAAAAAAAGAAAATGTCAGAAGAAAATTTAGTGTGAGAACATCAGATCGGCGACGGTAATATCTCGTGGGAAAACGATGAAGATGTAAAAATAGAATGGATTGTATATTCTGAAGGACTGTTGAGTGTATCAAACGGTGGAGAGACGGATATGTGGAGTGTTTGGGAATAGGGAGTATGAGGAATGATAGAGTGATGGGTTATGAAAGGAGAGGAGGGAGGTGAAAGCTTTGCATATAAAGAAATCTCCCAAAGCATCAAGAGTGGAGGGGAGAGGAGCTGTGTTTCCCTAGGGCGAGGTTGTCAGACCTGCCAGGGATCAACACCCGTCTTGTATTTCCTGAATGTAGATTTCCTAGGTTGTTGAAAAGGTGCGTGCGTAAAAAGATTTGCATATTGGGTCTTTTCAGTCTCTGTTAAATTATATATATATATATATATATATATATATATATATATATATATATATATATATATATATATATATATATATATATATACCACAAATCCAAACCCGCCGGTAATGAGAGAGGGAGGCGCCGGCGACTGTGGAAATATTCACCATATTCGTCTCTGAATAAAACATGTTTCCCTGGAATTCTCAATGCTTTTGATGATCCAGCATTTCATCCTTGCTGAGCAGTACTGCGAATTTCCACATCACGTACGTGTTTACCTCTCGTAGCTGCCAACATCACGTACGTGTTTACCTCTCGTAGCTGCCAACATCACGTACGTGTTTACCTCTCGTAGCTGCCAACATCACGTACGTGTTTACCTCTCGTAGCTGCCAACATCACGTACGTGTTTACCTCATGTAGCTGCCAACATCACGTACGTGGTTACCTCTCGTAGCTGCCAACATCACGTACGTGTTTACCTCATGTAGCTGCCAACATCACGTACGTGGTTACCTCATGTAGCTGCCAACATTTATTGATTTTCCAGCTCATCTGGCGATCACTGGGAGGATGAGAACATTTCTCCCGCATGTACAATGCTCACCCTAATCTAACTTTCCCCACCATTTCATATACGAAAAAAAAAATCTATCGTCGTTCTTACAGTCACTGCCTCTGCTGTCCACATCTCCCGCTGGCCTCACTACCAGAGAACTTGCCTCACCCCGGAGGCTCTCTCTCTCTCTCTCTCTCTCTCTCTCTCTCTCTCTCTCTCTCTCTCTCTCTCTCTCTCTCTTTCTCTCTCCCACCTCATCTTACCATCCTGGTTTCACTCGTTTTCTAAGACGTATAAACACGCAAGACTTATTGCGTATCTTACTATCCATCCTCTGCTGTAGTCCCTACAGCGTCGTACGTCTACCATCAGCAATATGTCTTGTATGTGTGTGTGTGATTCTCTCGTGCACTGAAGGAACCCTTGCAGATGCAGTGTTGGTTTCTTTCCTTCCATCGCTAAACTTAAGGACTGTACATCTTCCCATGCTTCTCCTAACTGCTACGACCTGTAGCTGTCCTTTGTACCAAAAGACGAGGATTCCACGTCCTCAAAAAAACTCATAGATTTTTTTTTTCTTGAGTTTCTTTGTTGTTGTTTTTTTTTTTGCTATTAAAGGTCTGATATCGATTAGCAGTTTTCTCCTTCACTGGAGCCTTTGTCATGAGAAAAAAAAAATTATTGGGAACAAAGATCCACCCATCTCTCTCTCTCTCTCTCTCTCTCTCTCTCTCTCTCTCTCTCTCTCTCTCTCTCTCTCTCTCTCTCTCTCTCTCTATCTATCTATCTATCTCTCGAGTCAGCACGAGATTGGTTGTTGACCTTTCACTTCTTTCGCACAGACCGCTTTCTTCTTTTCTTTCTCTGCCTCACTCACACGTGTAGGCTGCTGGCATTCAGTCCCCAAACACACTATCCCTCCTCCGCACACACAACATTTGACAACACAAGCGATGCGCTCTGCGTTACCCTAGGGTTTCCTACGATACGCGCTTGCTCTGCGTTCCCTGCAAAATTCCGTCGTAAGCCTCTCTCTCTCTCTCTCTCTCTCTCTCTCTCTCTCTCTCTCTCTCTCTCTCTCTCTCTCTCTCTCTCTCTCTCTCTCAGAGGCTAGTAGTAGGTGGTCGGCTGCCACGTAGCAGAAAGGTTATATATATATAGAACGTTGCCTTCACCTCCGACATATGTTTTTTTTTAATATTTTAACGCCATGACACTTGCTTAAAAGCTGTGGGGAGCATGAACTGCTACTACTACAGTTTTGCTGTTGGTTGTAGGGTGGACAGACTCGGGACCTGCCTAGCATGGGGGCCTGGCCTATAGGCCTCATGCAGTGGCCTCAGTTCCTATGTTCTGTCCAGGTGTATTCACGAAACTCTGGGAAAGATACTGAAATTCTCACTTTCTCTTTTTCTTCCCGCCGTTTGAAGTCTCACAATTTCGATGTTAGGTTATTCTGAAACAAAATTGGACATAGGTTCATATTGGTAATTTGCAAGTCGACGGGGGTCCGAACTTCGGTGTGAGGGGAGAGAAATACATTTTTGTAACGTTTGCTGTATTTCTTGACTTTCGCAGTCTTGAAGGTTCAGTGTGTGTGTGGCTGGAGTCCTACGGTGCTGAGGCAAACCCATATCTTGTTAGCATGGATTCATGACAAGGCTCTTCGTCTGTCCACACACAGGCCATCGTGAAACTGAACACCTGCTTGTGGTTAGAGGAACCCTCTGGTGTTTATGTATCCCTGCTTTGGTTCCTCATATCCTGTTGATGGTTCGAAAAACCTAGGGGGTTTCTGAGAACCTGTTGGTGTTTCCAAGAGGATGATGGTGTTTCTGGAAACTTAATAGTGTGTGTGTGTGTGTGTGTGTGTCAAAACCTGCCTGTGTTCCGACAAAAAACCTCAGTGCTTAGAGATGTACAGATTGTAGGGAACTTGACCTCATCATACTATATCTCGAAAGCGTAACGAAATAATAGACATCCTACGATATCCTTTGAAGCTTTTGTCGCATCAAGGACTTGCACTACTTAACATTTTTTTCTTTTACTATCTTGACTTAAAATCAGTTTGATACAAGTATATATTTCTTTCTTTCTGAAGATGTGCAGAAACGGATATCAGAATATGTGTGTCAGGGGTGTCATACCTACCTCATCTCGTAATGTCAAAGAATAATTTTTCTTTTTGTATTTTCATGATATATAAAGCAATCACTCAGATGAATATAGAAAACAGTCACTCGTATCGATACTGTAAACGATCACTTGGCGAAATATCAACATATACATCAGGAACCAATGCTCGGTGGCCTACAGCCTTTCAAAAATGTAAATTTTCTAGTCGTGGATATTTCCCAAGTAGGTGAATCGAGAATGGGTTGTGTTGTGTCTGTATTTTCCTCTGCAGCAAAGAGATATCTATATTTAAGATACGTTATGGAAATAAACCACTGCCTGATAATGATGGACGTCCCTTAATGAGATTCATTAAGGATAATCTGAGCATCAAGAATATGTTTTAAGAATTCCTTGACTCGCACATCATGGGAGTGGGGAGCACACTGGTGGGGCTACACAAGTTAATGTTGACTGACGTCCATCAAGACAAGAGTCTTTTCGAAAACTGCTAAAACTCGCTAGATTCATCCAGCGGAATCCTTCCCGCCTCTGGAGGGAGACTCCTCTGGTCTTTATACATGTGTTCTAGACGGATAAACACTGGGAAACTTTTCCTTAAGTGGTTCATTTAATGGTGTGTTTACAGAGGCTGTGTCGTCTGGCATTTGATACGTCGTGTGGCGTGATTGATCGCTGGTAATTCAGACATGGTGGTGGTGGTGGTCTTCTTGTGGCTTGATTTCCCGTCAGGACATGGAACGTGGTTTGATGTCGTCGTGGTTGGTTACGGGGGACGTGTTTGGTCATGGCAGTGTACGTCAGGATGTTGGCATATTTGTGGCGTGGTTGGTTACAGGACCATTTGACAGGATGTGCTTAAGTGGTGTCGTTCATAGAACACTTGGTGTTATGATGTAACAAGAGACCTGGATGGTTTACTTGATCACTGATGACGTGGCAGGTTGTTGACGTGGCTGGTTCCTGAGGCATCTCGTCCGACAGCGTGTTAGTGTTGTGGTTGGTCCCTGGTAACTCTTCGTGAATTACCTTCTGATTACCTTTTTTCCCTCGAGCAAAAATCAGTATATTTTTTTTTTTTTTCCTCAAGGACAGAAATCACTCTTCAACCATTTCTGTGCAGCTGATCATCAAGTCCCAGACGGCACGCAGCTGTCGACTCCTCCAGCCCAGAAGACCTTATCATCGGGTCAGCTGGCTGGCTCCGACCCAGCTGGAAAGATGTCGTTTTTACCTCGGCCTTGCGTGGGAAACGCGAGTTTAACCTCAGGAACACGGAGGTACGAGCATTCAGTACGATGGTACGACCTATGAGCACGAAGGTACGATCGTTCAGTACGATGGTACGACCTGTGAACACGAAGGTACGAGCGTTCAGTTCGATAGCACGACCGGTGAACACGAAGGTACGATCGTCGGGTATTGATGATGTCACAACTGGCGTGGCCCTTCGGGTTTAGGACAGTGGTCACGCCATCGTACCTAATGGTCATACATTCGCGCTGAAGGATCGCACCGTCGTGCTGAAGGATCGTACCGTCGTGCTGTAGGATCGTACCGTCGTGCTGTAGGATCGTACCGTCGTGCTGAAGGATCGTACCGTCGCGCTGAAAGATCGTACCGTCGTGCTGAAGGATCGTACCGTCGTGCTGAAGGACCGTACCGTCGCGCTGAAGGATCGTACCGTCGTGCTGAAGGACCGTACCGTCGCGCTGAAGGATCGTACCGTAGTGCTGAAGAATCGTACCGTCGTGCTGAAGGATCGTACCGTCGTGCTGAAGGATCGTGCCGTCGTGCTGAAGGATCGTACCGTCGTGCTGAAGGACCGTACCGTCGCGCTGAAGGATCGTACCGTCGTGCTGAAGGACCGTACCGTCGTGCTGAAGGATCGTACCGTCGTGCTGAAGGACCGTACCGTCGCGCTGAAGGATCGTACCGTCGTGCTGAAGAATCGTACCGTCGTGCTGAAGGATCGTACCGTCGTGCTGAAGAATCGTACCGTCGCGCTGAAGGATCGTACCGTCGTGCTGAAGAATCGTGCCGTCGCGCTGAAGGATCGTGCCGTCGTGCTGAAGGATCGTGCCGTCGTGCTGAAGGATCGTGCCGTCGTGCTGAAGGATCGTGCCGTCGTGCTGAAGGATCGTGCCGTCGTGCTGAAGGATCGTGCCGTCGTGCTGAAGGACCGTACCGTCGTGCTGAAGGACCGTACCGTCGCGCTGAAGGATCGTACCGTCGTGCTGAAGGACCGTACCGTCGCGCTGAAGGATCGTACCGTCGTGCTGAAGAATCGTACCGTCGTGCTGAAGGATCGTACCGTCGTGCTGAAGAATCGTACCGTCGCGCTGAAGGATCGTACCGTCGTGCTGAAGAATCGTACCGTCGTGCTGAAGGATCGTACCGTCGTGCTGAAGAATCGTACCGTCGCGCTGAAGGATCGTACCGTCGTGCTGAAGAATCGTACCGTCGTGCTGAAGGACCGTACCGTCGTGCTGAAGGATCGTACCGTCGTGCTGAAGGATCGTGCCGTCGTGCTGAAGGATCGTACCGTCGTGCTGAAGAATCGTGCCGTCGTGCTGAAGGATCGTACCGTCGTGCTGAAGGACCGTCACACCGGAGATGCCTCATCCTCTAGTGGTTTAGTTTCATGTGTCTACTGTCACGTCCACAGTGTGTCACTAGGTTAACAGAAACGTGTTTTGCTATAAACTTTAGTGATCAAGTTTATCATTGCGAGGATTCTCATTCCAGAGACTCGTCCCGATATACGTAGATGTGGATAATCAGAGAAGTGAAAAAAAAACATTGGTAGATTGATCATTAATGTTCAGGCAGCCACACTATAATGTTGCTGTCTTTGTTATGTGTGTTTGTACGTGCGATCAACATACATACACTAGTTTACCCACGCCTACCTTACACACCCTCCCTATACCCCCCCTCACATAGCGCCTTCCTTCACCCCCTCAAACACGCCTCTCTACACCCCCATCACATACACCTTCCTTCATCTCCTCACACAAAACTTCCCTACACTCCCTCACACACGCCTCCCTACACCAGTCATCACACACCTTGTCACACCACACACACCTCCCAGTGACATACCTCCTCTGAGCGAGACGTTATCAAGAAGACCCTTCCGACCACATCTCGGGACAGTGGTTCGAAACCTTACGAAACACAAGTAGAAAATTCCCTTATATATCTCATTATTCGTGATTTGGGAATTCATCATAAACATCAGTTGACGACTGAGTGCGTCCGTAACGTGACGTGACCAAATGGCAAATTTTCGACTCCACTGGACTCTGATGAATGTTCCAGTGTTCCGTGTCGCACTGGGTGAAGCACATCCGTCTGGGTCCACAGTAACACGAGATGTGTGTTGTTGACTCGGTATGTCTCCTTCGAAACCCAGTTCGTTGTTCTCTGCTTCATTCGCAGTGTGTGAACCGTGTAAGACGAGTGACTGAAACTGAGATGAAATGCTTCATTGAATGGTTGTAGACCGGATCATTTTGTATGCTGTACGAGTTTCCATATATTTCCTTGTTTCTTGGGTTTTGTTAATGGTTTATCAGTTTATGATTTATTCATGTAAATCCTTTCCTGCTGCTGACTTGTATCCTTCAGACCTTACAACATTTGTTTCTCTTTTCTTGTATTCATTTAGATGATTATCTATTTCTTGAAATATTTTCATGCAGTAAGTGTAGATGGGTCGTCACCTGCGACGGAGACTACAAGTAATTCACTTTCGTCCATCTTCCTCCTCACACACACACACACACACACACACACACACACATTAGGCATCATCAGGAATTTATCAGAAAGAGCAGAAACTGCGTCACAAAACTTGGATATGAAATGCAAAACGGAAACAAAATGTGTATAAGAAACACTCGGGAAAACCTTCCACAGCAAATAGAATATATAAATTAAAGGTTAAACTCTAAAAGTGATGCAAATTAACAATATCATGATGAGTAGTAAGAGTTACAACCTAAATACAAAATATTGATATTAATATTGCTCTTCTGCGTTTCCTCAGTTGTAAGTTTTTCTATATTTCTGTTTTCATATTTTGCATTTAGGTTGTAACTCGTACTACTCGTCATGATGTTGTTGATTTGCATCACTTTTAGAGTTTACCTATAATTTCTAAGTTCTATTTACTGTGGAGGGTTTTCCCAGTGTGTTTCTTGTATACATTTTGTTTGCACTTTACATTTTATATCCAAGTTTTGTGACTTTTTTTCTGTAGATTCCTGATGACGCCTATGTGAAGGAGAGAGCGTGATGGAAATAGAATGGATGATTTTGGAGAACTGGTGCTTGAACACCCACCTATTGATAATGTTATGCAGGTGCATCCAGTGATGCACCTTTTGCGGGAATCAACTTAGCAGGAGTGGGGTCCCCAGCCTTAGTCCAGCAGGCTAGTGGATGGGTAAGGTCGATGAAAACTTGCCATAACCCTTCCGTAAGAATCTGTACACTGGAGATATAAAGCACTTGAGTTATGTATTCAGTGTAGCGGTATTTACTGAAGGGAGAGAAGATCCAAGCCGTGGAGACGTATGTGAAGCGAAACTTTTCAACAGCAGGACTTCTTCCCACTGTCTCTGTGTGGAGACTGGCCACTTGAGGATTGGCCGTTGTGATGCCTCCTCCTCGTCCTCCCCCTAGAACAACTGACCTGTGGAATAATTCTCCTCCTCCTCCTCCTCCTCCTCCTTTCCCTCATCATATAACACGTCTTCCTTTAAGAGTCGGGTCATCAAACACCTGTAGAACCCCTGGTTAACGTCTGTTTTCTTTTCTTTTTCCTTTTACTTTTTTCCTTTCCCCCGGGATGGCATCGAGGGGGCATGTTTTGCAACGTCGGTCACAAATGACAAAAAATAGCATGATGGTGGCGGGTGAAAGACCCTGGGGTGGTGTGTCTTGAGAGGTGGAGCTTCAAAAGTATAGAGAGTGAGGAGGGAAGGAGGGATGGTATTGCTGGACGCGAAGGTCTGCAGGGGAACGTTGGTAATGAAGACGATCGTTAGGTGAGCGGAGGCACGGAGGGTGATGATGAAAAGGGGATCTTTGAAAGATTGCACGTGAATGAGATGGGTGAGGCAAAGGGGAATAGCTGAGTGAGGTAATGGCTCTCTCTCTCTCTCTCTCTCTCTCTCTCTCTCTCTCTCTCTCTCTCTCTCTCTCTCTCTCTCAAGAAATATGGCAAAATAGAAAATCTTAGTCTCAGAGTTTTTGAGCCTGTGGCAAGTTTGCCTCAGAAAAAAAAAGATAAAAGAAAGGTCACGGGTCATAATTTGGTTGGGGAAAGAAGACGTGTGAAGGTGAGGAAGATCCAGCGGAGCCTAGCGGTTGTAAGGGAAGGAAAAGGTCAGGGGTGTAAGAGATGTGTGGCAGTCCACACTAGCTGTAGTATTTGTAGAAAGCTTTGCTCACAATATCCAGGTGTGTAGTAAGAAAGCCATGACATTTGCAGTGTGTAAAGGTGGTGACGTCAATGGAACTGCTAGACACCACCAGCAACACGATATTCTGACGTGTGTTCTGTAGGAGGATGTAGGAGTATCGTCTTCGGTTTAATAGCTATTGATTGCTGTGAAGGAATTTTTGAAGCCAGAGGTCGTGGCACGCTGGAAACATACGTTGGTGAAAAGATGTTTCGATGGTGTGATAATCAGGGCTTCTTCCACATTAAAGGTACTGGGTTGGGTGGCTTTCGATGTCAAGAAATTTGATACATGTAACTTTGAATCATTCATATATAGAACGACTGTCTAACACTTGCTTCGTTGATGAGATATCGGTCATTTGAAGCCAGTGGTCGATGGTTCGAATCCGTTTCGATTAATAACGTCCCAGGTTTGCTTACGTGAGAGGATGATCATATTATGAGGTGAGGAATATAGAAGTTAACGAATCTCTTCAGCTATGGTGTGACTCGATAGAGCTGGAGGAAGTCGAGTAGAATCAAGTGGCAACTTGGCCATACGTTCTGGGATCCAAGTTTTACCTACTTCTGTCGTTGAAGAACTTGACGAAAGAAATGGTCATATACGCCACACTGGCTGGGAAATATTATGTGGATCATGTTTCCCTCCGCACGAAGGAAAATATCCTTTTTCCGTTACTTTTTTCCTGTTTTCTAGATTTTCTTTACGGCAACCAGCACACCCTAACCCTGGTATAGTGAAGATACGTCCGACATGACCGGTAGAGGTAAGGGCAAACACTTAGATAAGGGCCAGTGGTGTAGGAGATGTAGTGAATAGGGTCTTATGACCTGACTCGTAATGTCAGGTCAAGGACCAGTGGTGAGGAGGGTGTTGTGAGTTTGCCCCCCTCCTGACCCGACCCGTAATGTCAGGTCAAGGACCATTGATATTGAGTGTGTAGTAAAGATGAGGATATAGTGATGATGGCCTTGATATCTCCCTCTGTGAGTTATAATGCCGAGGAACTCATATCAGACGTGCTCGCTTATCTTGGCGTTCTTGGTGTGTTGTTTAGTTTTAAGATATTTTCATAAGCGAGAATAGCATTACTTCACTCACAAGAAATATTTCCATATTTGAGCGTGACGTAACGACCCTTGAACACGATTTAAGACGCCTGGTTATGATGGTCTGGCCTCAGGGTAAATCTCGGATTTTGCCCTCTCACATTTACATATCTTGAACCAGTGGTTTTATTTCATTTTATGTGTACCTTTTCTTCTTCATCTACATACCTGATGTTTTTTCATTTATTTTTTGCCTATATTTTTCACGTTTTCACAGAGAATGACGTGAATTCTCTCTCTCTCTCTCTCTCTCTCTCTCTCTCTCTCTCTCTCTCTCTCTCTCTCTCTCTCTCTCTCTCTCTCTCATATAACGCGTTTCCTCACGCCCGATCAGAGATATTCACGACCATAAGCTGATTGTGGCCCCACGCTTAAGTGTCGACCTTGGCCACTATATGCTCACGAGTTTGGAAATGACGTAGAATAAGGAGCTGACGCGATGGGCGTTTTAGCAGACGACTTCTCGTCGCCTCTGAACACCTTGTACACACACGGCAGTGGATGGCTGGCTCTGGATCGGGTAGAAAAAGACCTTAAGCTCGTGTAATGAAGCAACTTTTGTAGCCGCTAATGTTGGCCGCCGTGTAGCTCTGACGGAGACGCTTTGTGACCTAAATAATCCGCTTTGCGCTACGGCTCGCGGGATGGCGAGCTGGTACAGTAGTGAATTGGCCGGTGAGAACGGGAAAGACCAAAATAATTGAGAGCACAAGGAAACAGAGGGAGATCGAGGTGACTGGAGATAAAGAGACGTGAATGCCTTTCTTGATTGTTTATTGTAGGGTCGGGTTTATGGAGTCGATTCTCGGATAGGTTCGTTGGAGTGTTCTTGTTAATGTTGAATAAAAGAACGGGTTTGAGGAGTTGTGGGATTTTAGAGGCGTTTATTGGATTGTTCCTGGGAGTGATGCATGGAAGGACGAGTTTAGAGAGTTGATTCTGGGTGGGGTTCGTTAGAGTCTTCTTGGGAATGTCGAACGGAACGGGTTTGAGGAGTTTAAGAACTCTAGAGGGGTCTGTTGTAGTAGTTCTTGGGAGTGATGAGAGAAACGACTGGTTTTGAGAATTGACAGATATGGGAGGAGTTTGTTGGAGGGTTCTTCGCAATGTGGTGATCAAGAGGAGGTGAGGAAGATTTCTTTTCGATTTTCGCCGCAAAAGCTGCTATTTCATTGTGCACTCCTACCCAACCTGGGCCACAGTGATTGAAATACATTATAGGTTACACAGTGAGAAAAGTGATACATGGATTGAGCAACGCAATAAGTGATTCAGCAGTTTACATAGTAAGTGAAGTTTACAACAGCTGAACACCAGTGACTGGATCACTTATCAAGATATACAGCGAATGAACCATTTACGTAGAGCATTGGTAGAACAATGTTATGGATGAACATATTTTGTTATGTTCGGTGAGAATCATCTCTGAACTCACTGATTGTCACAAGTCAAGTGCATAATGTTGCAGGGTAGGGGAGGAGAGGGGCGGCTTTGTTGGTGAAGTTTACATTTGGTCTGTTCATCAACGGGAGTTGTAAACTCCCAATGTGTATGTACAGTCCAATTTGAGTCGGACGAGCTCATCTGATAGTCTGTCGTGGGTCGGAGTTGTGTCGTGGTGTGATGAGAAGAAGGCTCATGTAGCCCACACAATAAAGGGTGAAAACTGTGGGTTATCTGGGTGGTGAGGAGTAGGTGGGCAGCAGCTTCCTCTGCCCTTAGTTTTGTGTGGCGAATTTTCTGTGACGAAGTTCCCTTCATCTTTGCTGGTGGAAAGACTCCCCCACCTGAAGCAACCATCCCTGCCCCTCTATTTTCAATTATGCTTCACCTTTCGTGTGTCGTTACCATTTGTGTATAACGGGGAGGGAGTTTTACACTTACGTTGCCCCGTCTCTTAACCATGTACATATTTACACACACACACACACACACACACACACACACACACACACACACACCAGTCTAAGCTACAAGGATAAATATAAAACATTACAAGCCTCATTTTTATGATTATTATCCTGAGGGTCTGAGAAACAGCGAAGCGTCATGGGTCATGTTGTACAGCCTACATTCTTTGAATTACATGACCAGTGTAGTGTTACTTCTCGCTGGGCCCTCCTTCAGATGGGGGTCTTGACCTTTCTCGGGAGTGACAGGTTATGGAGTGGATGACACGAGATCATGACGTTGATTAATGGATTAACTTTGCGGTCTTCCCTGTCCCGTTGCTCCTCTCGAGCCTGTGTGTGTGTGTGTGTGTGTGTGTGGATGCTGGAGGCGAAGACGAGCATTTATTCTTAACTCCTTCAGCGCAGTGATTTAACCCTTTGAATCAAGGCCACGACGGTGCGACCTTGGAGCACGGCAGTTCAAGCCTGGATATGATGACAATACATGTGACCTGACCTTCTAGATTCTAATCTAAGGCCAGACCATTACACACAAGGGTCGGACTGTCGTGCCCAGGGGTCGTGCCGTCATCCCCAAGGGTCGCAGCATCGTATTCAAAGGCCGACCTTTGTGTTCAAGGACCGCACCGTTAGGTACAAAGGGTTATGAACGAGCAGCTCCATCAACTTCCTAGCGTCTAGCGGAGCAGCCATCTGGAGGGAAGCACTTTTCATAAAGCCTCAAGCGCCTTGCTGCTTGTTGAAAGAAATCCATTCGTTCTGTTTGCAGAAAATTTAGCCATTTTCGTCGTAGACTTTAAATCAAACTGCTTAGGGAAGGAAAATCCATCATCGAAGCTTATTCTCCACGTGAACGAACCAGCCAATTCCATACCCCGTATGATTTTTGTCAACGTTGTCTCGTATTTTCTGTAAGCATAAGAAATGTTTTCCCCAGGATGGCCTCCGACTCTGAAAAGCTTTCTGGCAAACATCACTCAATAACAGCTGCGCCGAGGCACCACAAGATCCTCGATAAAAGTGACATGACTCTGATAACACGTCAGAGCAGTGCTTAGAAAGGCTGGCTGGCTGGCTGGCTGGTTGGTCGATAGATGCAACGCGGGTGATGGCTGGCACATCCGCCCTGAGCTCACTGTCTGAAAGGTTGTCACAAGAATGTTGCCATCATATTTGATCGAAGAACTTGATAAATACGATTTCCAAAGAGCTTTGTGTGTGTGTGTGTGTGTGTGTGTGTTGTTGTTGTTGTTGTTGTTGAAATGTTTGTACAATCCTTTTTTTTTTCCTTTCATTCTTTCATTTGTGATTCTTTTCGGTACTTTCATTATATTTTTTTCCTATCTTCGACACCAAACTAGTTTCTCTTCTCTCGCCAAACACCATAACTGCCTCCTTTGTTCTCTCACCTGATGCCATACCTCTGTCATCTGAGGATAATTTGCATAGAGCTACAGAGTGAAACATCCGCGTAGAAATTTTGGCACATGAATGTATCCTTCGCCTGAGTGAAGAAAAAGAAAAAAAAAGATTAGGGTTCAAAGCTTGAGTCTAAAGCTTCTTGAATGCAATATTTGGCTTGTCTGTTAACGGTCAAGACCAGAGGTCACGCCATCATAGATAAGGATCATGAAGAGTCATACCGTTGTGCTCAAGGGTCGTATGTTCGTACTCAAGGTTCGTATCATCGTGCTCGAGGGTCGTATGTTCGTACTCAAGGGTCGTATCATCGTACTTAAGGATCGAATGATCGTGCTCAAAGATCGAACCTTCGTGCTCAAGGACATAAGTTATCGTACCATTGTATTCAAGTACTCCAGAACCTTACCGTCATTCTCAAGGATCGAACCATCGTGCTCGAGAAGCGAACCATCGTACTGGAGATGAATGCCAAACGATTTAGAGTAGAGGTAATTGATTTAAGGGCCTCTGGCACTATCATGATTGATTGATCAGTTTATTATCTTGCTTTATGTTTTTCTCGTTAATGGCACGTTTCTGTGTGTGTCCAAAGTACTGATCTTTGAACCAAAAGACTGGCTATCAAAATCGAACCATGAAGCTGAAAATTATTAATTGTTGACTTTTTATAGATTTAGGTAACGCCTTTCATTTCACAGATGAGGTGCCTTCATCAAGATCAAACATAATCTTCTCTCGAGTTCCTCGTACATCATAATCTATACATGAACAAGCTCAGTTAACAAAGCTTATGTTGGTTGATGCATCCGGAGTAATATTCTGTACTTGCACCGATGGAATTACTCGCCACATACACTTGCTTCCTCGTCCAACACCGAGTGATTTCAATGTATCTCCTCACAAGTCCATACTGTTATCATTTATGGCCTGGATGGCAAACGGATCGAGGTAACTGCTGAAAAGTTTCACATTAGTGCACACTGAACCAGTACAGTGCTGTAGGTCTTTGCGTGAAGCTCTAACGGTGTCAGGGGCTGGGAACACCTGAAGGTAAGCTCCTCCTTCCCCACACTAAACTTGGAATCTTAACGACAGTGGAACATGTGTGTGTGTGTGTGTGTGTGTGTGTGTGTGTGAAGCACGAACTCCCTTTTCAACCTCTGGTTCTCCGTGCTCGTATTTTGATCACTAGGTTTACACTGTTTCAGTAAACATTGCTTCAGTGATTCGCGGGTCGGCAGGATGAGGACTCTCCCGTCGGTAGCTCAAGGCTTCAGGTTAGAGTGGTCGAAGGGTTCACGAGAATGACTCGAGACCACTGGAAGGTGGTTCATGAGACAGTGGTTGTCAACCAACAGCCACACCTACATCATCAGCGGTAGCACCGCGTACATGCAATGTAACCAGGAGACCAAGACAGTACTCCCTAGGTAGAGTGCGGAAGCCTTCGGCCCTGGATGGAAGTGTCCGGCCAACTCGCTACTTTAGCGACACCAGAACCTGCTCCAGCTGCCTTGTGGAGCGCTGATTAGCCTTAGATGCTCCAGTGCTTAGCTCATAAGCCTAAATTCTATAATCGAATCGAATCCACCAGCCTAATTCAAGTTGACGTTGGCTTATGCAGTTGAGCACAACTGTACGATCCTCGAGTACAATGTTACGTCTTTGAGCACGGAAGATACAATCTCTGAGTACGACCCTTGGGGTCTGGCCAAGCCTTTGGCTTCTGGCAGGGCTCATCATACTCACATATCGATCTGTCGTGCTCAAGGACCGTACCGTCGTTTTCAAGGACCATACCGTCGTATTCAAGGACCGTACCGTGGTGCTCATGTACCAGGTGTGCCGTCCTCAAGGACCATAGCGTCGTGTTCAAGGACCGTACCGTCGTGCTCAAGGAACGTACCGTTATGCCCATAAAGTTACCCCCAAGACACACCACCTCTGCCCTAGCACTATGGTTCATAGTAAATGCACTTTCTCCTGATACGGCCGCTCACCTTCAGTTAACAGCCTCCACTAATCGCTCAACGTTCTCCGTTTTATTGCCTGGCTGGCCTAACTGCTGGTGCTTGCTGCTCGCTCGATACTAAAAGTGAATTGATTTACCGAGTTTCGTGGTGGGTTTTAGTGGGCCAAATTACTCACAGCTGTAATAAACGCAAGTAATTTACTCCAAATTATAGCCATGACAGGGATGATGTTTAAGTGGTGTGAGCGATGGTATTTCTTGGTAATTCTTGGTTCTCGTGTGTGATTATTATTTGTGTTACGGGGAGAGGGTTTTACACTCGTCTCAACCACGTTTACATGAACTATGCCTTTACTCCTATACACACACACACACACACACACGCTAGCCCATGCGAAGTACATATTTTATCGACCAATCCATATATATATATATATATATATATATAGAGAGAGAGAGAGAGAGAGAGAGAGAGAGAGAGAGTTGTGCGGAGGAGGATGGATTTGTTAGAAATAAAATATTTGAGGACCGTATGTTGTGTAAGGTGGTTTGATCGAGTAAGTAATGAAAGGGTAAGAGAGATGTGTGGTAATAAAGATTGTGTGTTGAGAGACACGAAGAGGGTGTGCTGAAATGGTTTGGACATGTGAAGAGAATGAGTGAGGAAAGGTTGATATAGAGGATTTATGTGCCAGAAGTGGATGGAACAAGAAGCAGGATATTAGAGATGGAAGGATGGAGTAAAAAGATTTTGAGCGATCGGGGCCTGAACATGCAGGAGGGTGAAAGGCGTGCACGGAATAGAGTGAATTGGAATGATGTGTTATACCGGGATTAACGTGCCGTCAGTGGACTGATCCAGAACATGTGAAACGTCGGGAGTAAACCAGGGAAAGGTCTGTAGGACTTGGATGTGGATATGGAGCTGTGGTTTCGGTGCTCTGCACATGACAGCTCGTGTATGGATATGAGCGGATGTGGCCTTTCTTCGTCTGTTTCCTGACGCTGCCAAATATGCAAGTTTTCCGTCATATATTAGTTAAGCTAAGTTTGATTATGCTTTGTGAAGTCTCATTGAATTTCTGAGAATATTGGCAGCGAAGATTTTCAAAAAAAAAAATTAAATCGTTCATGTAACGGAAAGGAAAACTAGAAAAAGCCAACGCCACCATTCGTGATTGAGTCCAGTATATTTCTTTTATTTCTAACGTTGGCGGCTCCAGTTATGGACAGAAGTCCACATCAAGGCCGGGCCTTGATTGAAATATTGAGAGGATTATAAAAGGAAAAAAAAAAAGACGAGGGAAAGTATTGACGAATTTTGGAGGAAGCGTTTGGTTTAATGTGTACGTCCGGCTGATATGTTATCTTGTGTTTCAGAGATAACATACCTTGTGTCATGTGGTAACCACGTTTGTTTCTCTCCTGCAGGACCCGGACGTAGTGAGCCACGCGCTGCCCGTCTTCCAGCGGCCGCCCTCGGCTGAGAGAGACGCCACGGTGATGCGGCCGCTGGACAACGACGCCTGTCTGACGGTGACCAGACGTTCGGACGAGCCGCAGAGCCCCGCCTCCACGGACTACCTGATCCCTCTGCCGTCGTCGTACTCGCTCTCCACAGTCCGCTCCGAGCTCAACTCCACGACATCGCTGGACTCCGGCACGGACTGCTGCCAGATGGAGCGGCTCTTGGAGTCAGCCGCCCCGCCGCCTCCGCCACCCACCTGGGAGACCAGCTTCACCAACGACCCACCGCCCTGTCGTCTCCCACGCCCGCGCCAAGCCAGTGCCCCCGCCCAACGCCACACCGAACGCCACAATGGTCTCACGCACGCCCTCGCACACGCCCTCAAGGATGGCCGAGTCACAGTCCACGCAGCCGTTGCTCAAGTCTTCACCTCCCGGCTCCCCTCGCACACAAGAGACGCGCGAACGACTGATGCGACCCGGCGAGCGGCCAGAACCCAATCCCATGATACCCATTCAGTCCATAGGCCCTACTAGGGAGCGCCCGCGGTCACATAACCATTACCACCCTCACCGTTACAGCAACAGCGGCAGCAGCAACAACAGTAGCAGCAGCAACAGCAGTAGCAGCAACAGCAACAGCAGCAACACTGCGAACAGCAACAGTAGCGACAGCACCCTGCCCCTGGACCCGGCCACCTTGCCATGCATCCCGCCGCCGCTCCAGTACGTTAACGTCGACGTCAAGGTGCGAGGATCCGACTACGACCACGAGCCCTACATCATCCACGAGACCCGAGAACATCGAGAGATCTCGTGCTAAGGGACGGCTGTTTGATACGTGTGGACGCAGCTTGTGGCTGCTCTCAAACTTCAGTAAGTTCTTCTGTGCTGTCTCCGCAGCTCCCACCCTCACAAGCTGATGGTCACGGGAGAGGGCAGGAACAACGTGGGATCTCCTGCGTTTGACTTTCTGCCTGATGCGGCCGATGCCGAAGTATAAGTCCGCAAAGGTTTGCTCAAACCTTACGAAATATCATACAATGAATTGAAATCGACCATTCTTTTTTTTATTCGGAGATGGTGAACAGTGAATCCAGACTAGTTCAACATGAGTGCATGCGACCTGAGCGTATCTCCAGACAGATGGCCTCATTGTGCTTGGAGAGGACGCAGTGCAAGGTGAGGTGCAATGACCCGCATCGTCAGCAGTGATGAGTGGAACAATTGTGCCGCCAGCAACGAAAAACAAAAATAAATGGTTTATTATAACCTCTCTGATCTTAGATTGTGCATAATGACCTCAGTGACACTTTTAAGATTTTGTAGGAGTGTTTTGCAGTGCCAAATATGAGATGAACAGTATTAGATTATATGACTGAAAAAAAAAGCACCATAGTGGTAATTCTTTTTATAACTTTTGTCATGAGCAAGAGTCGCCGGTCTGTGTAAATGCCACAGGCATGTCGGCGCCACTCTCTTACAGAAACTACCACGAAGGATAGATTCATGTACCATACATATAACACTGATCCTTCTTTAATTAAGGTTCATGAAGACTTGAGCGGTGTCTGCACAACGCTGAGGACCTCAAGCTCTTCACGTTTTAGTTATAAGGTCGGGAGGACGTGTGATGTTTAGCTGTAAGAAGCTCAAGGGGAGGTGGAAACATTCACACGATGCACATGACACATACTGTTCCTCCTTGTCAGGGCTGGAACTGACGCACAGCAGCGCTGGAAGGTCACTCGGTCGTCGCCACGGACATTCTCCACACCATACCTGATGGCCACAGCCCACACCACACCTGACGCTATCCACGCAGCCCACACCACATCTCATAGCTCACACTACACCTGAGGACCACAGCCCAAACCACACCATACACCTACAGCCCACATCTCACGTGTTGGCCACAGCCCATATCACACAGGGAAACAGTCAACACCCTACCTTATATCCACAGTCCACACCGCACCTCAGGACTTCATCCCACATCACATCTCAGGACCACAACCCACACCACACCTTAGGACCACAGTCCACACAACACCTCGGGACCTCAGCCCACACCACACCTCGGGTTCATAGCCCACACTGCGCCTCAGACCCACAGCCCCACACTGAACCTCAGGACCACAGCCCATACTATACCTCAGGACCACAGCCCATACCATACCTCAGGACCACAGCCCAAACTGCACCTCAAGGCCACAACCCACGCTGCACTTGAAGACCACATCACAAACCACGCATTAGGACCACAGCCCGCACCATACATCAGGACCATTGCCCACACCACACCTCAGGTACCCGTGGGTAATTAGATATAATATTACATGAAGAATGGCAATAGTGGTAACGGAAGGTATGGTAGTGGTTACGGTGATGCCCTAGCTATGATGATGGTGGTACTGTACCCATGGTAATGGTGATGCCATGGTGATGGTGTTACTGTACCCATGGGGATGCCCTATGCATGGTGACGGTTGTGGCGACAAGGGACCTACCAGCAGCAACACCACCATTCTGGTTCTCAGTTCCTGGCATTCTCTCTCTCTCTCTCTCTCTCTCTCTCTCTCTCTCTCTCTCTCTCTCTCTCTCTCTCTCTCTCTCTCTCTCTCTCTCTCTCTCAACTCGTGGACAAAATCCCCATAGTCAACCAAGCAGGGTATATAATAAGTACTATGTAAGTACTCGATCAGTACTCTTATATGTGTACTCATGTCTGTACTGTAGCTTGCGTAATATTCACACACACACACACACACACACACACACACACCCTCCTCCTCCTCACCCCTCTACTGACAGGTAATATCGCCACGCACTCTTCACACCTCTCTCCTCTTTATAGTTAAAGAAGAAGAAACGTGTACAGAAACAATGGGAGACTACGTACCCTAGGGTTCCCCCCCTGCGGGACCCCGGGGGGTCATATTATAGTTTTATACATCTTTTGAGTAAGGTCTTTTCAAGGTAGTACTCAAGTGGGTTCTGCTCCCCTCAGTAAGTTGTTGAGCAGCGCTCGAATGGGATCGGATTCTTCTCTCGTCAAGAGTCTGGAAGCCGATCTCATTGCGGCTCTGCTAGACTCCTCAGTCAGAGGGGCTTCATTTTTTTTTTTTTTTCACTCTCTCTCTCTCAAGTGGAACTCAAAGAGAGGCCTGCTTTTCTTAGTACGGTCTTCTGTGGTACTAAAAATGGGTTCTATTTCCCTTGAGTACAGTCAAATACATTATATAAATATATATATATATATATATATATATATATATATATATATATATATATATATATATGTATATGTATATACATAGATATGTATTACTCAAGTGGTTTTTGCCGCGACAATTTAAGTCAAGACAATAAATCCCGAGCTTTTGGAAACATTGAGATACAACTCCGTACTGAGGCAGGGTTAGGTTAGGCCCAGGTTATGGGAGTTGTAACTGGGTGTTGGCGGTTGTGGGAGCGTTGTGCGTGGGTCACGACTGACTTTCCAGGAAAATACGCGAAGGTTGTAGAGAGTGTGACTAGAATTTTTTTGTAAGTTAACAAACGATTTCGACTGATGTTTATAATTCTTACGGCTCAGAACGGGTATTTAAAAAAAATGTATAAAAAAAAAAGCCAAACGAAGTGGCAATAGTGTTAATCCCTTGAAGAGGTCAATGTGACGCCCCTCGAACACAAGGGTGTGGCACCTTGTCACAAGACGATTCGACCCCAAAAGGCTATGACTGGCCTGGCCCTTTGACCTGACCCCTTAAGTTGTTGTGGTCAAAGGTTAGTCCATTAAGCAGCCAAGGGTTTTGCCGTCGTGCTGAAGGGTCGCCCCGTTGACCTCAAGGGTCGCACCGTTGACCTCAAGGGTCGCACCGTTGACCTCAAGGGTCGCAACGTTGACCTCAAGGGTCGCAACGTTGACCTCAAGGGTCGCAACGTTGACCTCAAGGGTCGCAACGTTAAGCTTAAGGGATTAATTTATTTTTGTTTAGAGAGGAGCCAGAGTGTTACGGAGGAGGTTCTTGGGTGTGGCGAGGTCATCAGGCCAGTGATTTTGTCGAGTCGGGGCTGGGTCATGAGGCAGTCAGCCATGCAGGGCCTGATGGGTGGTAGATGCCCCTTGGGGCAGCCAGTCATGCAGAGCTTGATGGTCGGTTGACGCCTCCTGGGGCAGCCAGTCATGCAGGGCCTGATGGGTGGTAGATGCCTTAGGGGCAGCCAGCCATGCAGAGCCTGATGGTCGGTAGACACCTCTTGGGGCTGCCAGTCATGCAGGGCCTGATGACCAGCCATGCAGGGCCTTATGACCGGTGGACGCCTCGTACATGACGCCTGAAACGAAAATCATGTGACTGGATTCCCCTGATTGGCCATTCCTTCTGTGACCAGACCACAAGAGGGATAACACGATACACCTGACTTGTTCTACACACCTGCTAGGTTCTCTTTATACGTTGTCCCGCATATTAAGTCACCGCGATACGTTATTCCGAGTGCTATGTTCTCACAATACGTTGAACCAGATGTTAAGTCCCCGCCGTACGTTCTCCTAAACGCAGTATTTCTATTATCTCCTGGAAATGCATCACTATTAGAGGCATTTGTACAGCTGTAGAGACACCTGTGCTGTCGTGAACACACAGGTGTTGTGTTGGACACTCCTTTGTTGACTTGGACACTCCTATGTTGCTGTAGGTAAACTAGTTTTTTTTTTTTCCAGGACGCGTTTTTGTTGACCTGGGTAAACTTCTGTTGTCCAGGACATAAGATCACCTGGACAAACTAGCGTAGTCTAGGAGACTCAATGACCTGGACATACTAGTGTTGCCCACAGCACACAATGACCTGGACAGTGTTACTTGAGACACTTGCAGTGGCGCGAACAGACGTGTGTTGCTTGACCGCAACTTCGGCGATTCAGAACAGTTACCACGAACAGCCTACATTGGCTGACATAGTTTCATGGCAGTTGAGATCATATTGAGCCCTCGCGATGCACCTCTGCGGGAGCGACCCACAGGGAGAAAGACGGACCAACACTCGTTCCTTCATCAGGAGGAAGCCAGACCGTACCGCCAAACCTGCCACACTGATCCTCGACCGAAGACCACCACTGCTCGAAACTGGTACGTGTACCGCAGCTACTGGCACGACCTTTGTGAAGTCTCTTAAGAGTATGTGTGCGAGGAACATTCACGTCTGCAACACTGACAGTTGGTTTGTTCACGACATTATGGGATGAACAGATAACAGAAGAGCTGGTAGTCTATGGAGATTATCTGATGGAGGACGAAAATGATACTCTTTTGAGTTGATAATCGTATATATGAAATATACACGACAGTAAAGTAGACGGCACCTGCTTACCCAAACATCATTCACTCGGGTAAAACAGCCGGCAGGAAGATAGGTAGAAAGGCTCTTATATTGTAGGTAAAAACTCTTAAATGAAAAAGAAAAAAAACTTTCGTTGAATAATACCACAGTGGAACTCGCGAGGGGGGGGGAAGAGGCTGAAATGTGAAGGGGAAAGAAAAGTTTGTAAGAAGTTAGTTTTTTGTTTTTTTGTCTACGTCTATTTGATGATAATGTAATTCTTATTGTCAAAATATTTGTTCCGTCGAAACTTAAAGATGACTGGCATCACTATAACATCTGCTGGTACTTTGTTCTAATTTTTTTTCTGGTCGCTCGCTTTCGAACGTGAAAGAAAATGTCATCTGTTATGTTCTAAAAACCTGAGTTTTGTTCGAACAAATTTTTGTTTTCTAAGAAATAAAGGAAACAGTTTTTGTGGTCTTAAGTAATCTCCAAAGGATTTATTTCAGAGCAAAGGAATCAGAACTGCTGTTCCCTCACTTATTCTCTCTCTTTATTCTCCTTCATTCGTCAAGTTTGTTCACCAGAACAAAGCGGCGAATTTTCAATAAGGGTCTAAGTATCTCGTTACCAACAATGAAGTTTTGTGTTACCTAAGTTAACTACGTCTGGCTACGCTGAGCTTTGTGTGTTGTACTTTGTCACCCTGGAGGTGAGGCAGGCAGCTGATGGTCACCCTGGAGGTGAGCCAGCAGCTGATGGTCACCCTGGAGGTGAGGCAGCTGCTGATGGTCACCCTGGAGGTGTGTCAACAGCTGATGGTCACCCTGGAGGTGAGGCAGCTGTTAATTGTCACCTTGGAGGTGAGGCAGCAGCTGATGGTCACCCTGGAGGTGTGTCAACAGCTGATGGTCACCCTGGAGGTGAGGCAGCTGCTGATGGTCACCCTGGAGGTGTGTCAACAGCTGATGGTCACCCTGGAGGTGTCTCAACAGCTGAAGGTCACCCTGGAGGTGAGGCAGCTGCTGATGGTCACCCTGGAGGTGTGTCAACAGCTGATGGTCACCCTGGAGGTGTGTCAACAGCTGATGGTCACCATGGAGGTGAGGCAGCAGGTGATGGTCACCCTGGAGGTGAGCCAGCAGCTGATGGTCACCCTGGAGGTGTGTCAACAGCTGATGGTCACCCTGGAGGTGAGGCAGCTGCTGATGGTCACCCTGGAGGTGAGGCAGCTGCTGATGGTCACCCTGGAGGTGTGTCAACAGCTGATGGTCACCCTGGAGGTGAGGCAGCTGTTAATTGTCACCTTGGAGGTGAGGCAGCAGCTGATGGTCACCCTGGAGGTGTGTCAACAGCTGATGGTCACCCTGGAGGTGAGGCAGCTGCTGATGGTCACCCTGGAGGTGTGTCAACAGCTGATGGTCACCCTGGAGGTGTGTCAACAGCTGATGGTCACCCTGGAGGTGAGGCAGCTGTTAATTGTCACCTTGGAGGTGAGGCAGCAGCTGATGGTCACCCTGGAGGTGTGTCAACAGCTGATGGTCACCCTGGAGGTGAGGCAGCTGCTGATGGTCACCCTGGAGGTGTGTCAACAGCTGATGGTCACCCTGGAGGTGAGGCAGCTGCTGATGGTCACCCTGGAGGTGAGGCAGCTGCTGATGGTCACCCTGGAGGTGTGTCAACAGCTGATGGTCACCCTGGAGGTGTCTCAACAACTGATGGTCACCCTGGAGGTGTGTCAACAACTGATGGTCACCCTGGAGGTGAGGCAGCTGGTGATTGTCACCCTGGAGGTGAGGCAGCAGCTGATGGTCACCCTGGAGGTGAGGCAGCAGCTGATGGTCACCCTGGAGGTGAGGCAGCTGCTGATGGTCACCCTGGAGGTGTGTCAACAGCTGATGGTCACCCTGGAGGTGAGGCAGCTGCTGATGGTCACCCTGGAGGTGTGGCAGCAGCTGATGGTCACCCTGGAGGTGTGTCAACAGCTGATGGTCACCCTGGAGGTGTGTCAACAGCTGATGGTCACCCTGGAGGTGTGTCAACAGCTGATGGTCACCCTGGAGGTGAGGCAGCAGCTGATGGTCACCCTGGAGGTGAGGCAGCAGCTGATGGTCACCCTGGAGGTGAGGCAGCAGCTGATGGTCACCCTGGAGGTGTGTCAACAACTGATGGTCACCCTGGAGGTGAGGCAGCAGCTGATGGTCACCCTGGAGGTGAGGCAGCAGCTGATGGTCACCCTGGAGGTGAGGCAGCAGCTGATGGTCACCCTGGAGGTGAGGCAGCAGCTGATGGTCACCCTGGAGGTGTGTCAACAACTGATGGTCACCCTGGAGGTGTGTCAACAGCTGATGGTCACCCTGGAGGTGTGTCAACAGCTGATGGTCACCCTGGAGGTGTGTCAACAGCTGATGGTCACCCTGGAGGTGAGGCAGCAGCTGATGGTCACCCTGGAGGTGAGGCAGCTGCTGATGGTCACCCTGGAGGTGTGTCAACAGCTGATGGTCACCCTGGAGGTGAGGCAGCAGCTGATGGTCACCCTGGAGGTGAGGCAGCTGCTGATGGTCACCCTGGAGGTGTGTCAACAGCTGATGGTCACCCTGGAGGTGAGGCAGCAGCTGATGGTCACCCTGGAGGTGAGGCAGCAGCTGATGGTCACCCTGGAGGTGAGGCAGCAGCTGATGGTCACCCTGGAGGTGAGGCAGCAGCTGATGGTCACCCTGGAGGTGAGGCAGCAGCTGATGGTCACCCTGGAGGTGAGGCAGCAGCTGATGGTCACCCTGGAGGTGAGGCAGCAGCTGATGGTCACCCTGGAGGTGAGGCAGCAGCTGATGGTCACCCTGGAGGTGAGAAATCTGCTGGGTTCCTGAAAACGTGCAAGTGGTCGTAAGGAAAGAGTGGGACCTTGTAAGAGAGAGAGAGAGAGAGAGAGAGACTGTTGGCCACGTGTGTCAGTGTTGATCAATAGTCGTAGGTCTCGGGGCAAGGGCCACTCCCCTCTGGCTCCCACCTGGATAAAGACGATGCAGTGCTCTGGCAGCGGGTTGGGCCATGAGGCCAGGGACGGCTGCCATGAGTTGGCGAGAGTCTTCCTGCGTTTGTGGCTGACGCGATGATTGTTCTCTGCAAGTATGATTGCGTTGCCCCCATCTGGTGTGGTGCTGTTGCCCAGCTGGTTTTGGTGTTGCTGCCTTTACAGGTGTGGTACTGTTGTTTTGTCAGATGTGACAATTTTTGCCCTTGTAGGTATAACCCTATTGTCCTTGCAGGTGTGGAACTGTTCCCTTTAAGTGTGATAATGTTACCCTTGCAGGTGTGATACTATTTCCTTTTAAGGTTTGGTACCTGTTTCATTTGCAGGTGTGGCTTAGTTGCCCTTGCAGATGTGGTAATTTCACCCCTGCAAGTATGGTACTGTTACCCTTGTAGATGTGACGGTGTTGTCCTTGCACTTGTAGTACGTTTAAGCGTACCACACACACACGTGTGGTATTATATCCCTTCCTGGTATGGAATTTTTGACCTTCGAGATGTGCTATTGTTTCCCTTGCAGGTGTGGTAATGTTGCCCTTGCTGGGGGGGTGATACTCTTACCTTTGCAGGTGTGGCACTGTTGTCCTCACAGGTGTTGTACCTTTATCTTATAGGTATAGTACTGCCGCCCTTGCAGGTGTGGTCGTGTTGCCCTTACTGGTGTGGTACTGGTACACTTGGTGGTGTATGAATGTTGCCTGTGCAGGCCCAGTGCTGTTGCCTTGCAGGTATGATAGTGTCGATCTTGCTAGTTTGGTACTGCTGTCCTTGCAAGGGTGGTGCTGTTGCCTTTGCAGGTGCGGTACTCTTGCCCTTGAAGGATGGGGTACTGTTGCTCCTTCTAATGTGGTACTGTTGCTACTGCAGGTGTGATGATGTTGCCTTTTCAGGTGTGATACTGTTGCCCTCGCAAGTCTGATACTGTTACCCATGCAGAGCTGATACTGCTGGTGCAGTACTGTGTTGTTCATGTTGGTCTGGTACTGGTGCCCTTGCTGGTGTGCCTCTGCCTTTACTCGTGTGATTCATGCACTCTTGAAGGTGTGGTGCTGTTACCTTTGCAGTTGGCACAGTTGTCCTTGTTGATGTGGTACTGTTGCCCTCGCAGCTGTGGAACCTTAGCCCTTTGCTATGTGGCAGTGTTGACCTACAAGATGTGGATCTCTAACACCTGCAGGTGTGGTACTGTACTGATGTGGTACTGTTGCCCCAGCAGGTGTGGTGCTGTATTGCAGATCTGGTGCAGATGCGGATGCCCTTACTAGTGTGGTACAGTATTCCTTGCGAGATCAGTATATCTGTGTGTGTGTGTCAGAAGTGTAGGGGACAAGAAGTGGACGACCAGATCGAAGATAAAAGGATGGAGAGGAAAGACAAATGAGTGCTCTGAGCAGAAGGGTGAAAGGTATGCACAGGACATGGGGCGACGTACTGCCAGTGGACTGAACCAGGACATATGAAGCGTCTGGGGGAAACCATGGAAAGGTCTGTGGGACCTGGCTGTAGATAGGGAGCTGTGGTTTCGGTGCATTGCACATGACAGCTTGAGAATGGATGTGATCGACTGAGGCCTTTGTCTGTTCCTTGTGCTTCCATGCTAACGCAGGAAACTGCAAACAATATATATATATATATATATATATATATATATATATATATATATATATATATATATATATATATATATACGTGTGTATGTATGTGCATAACGTATTCGAGTATTATGTATGAAATATTGTTGCATAACAGAGGCGGACGAGAGAATTTCAGTTGTTGCATCATCCAACTTTACGATAGCTGCGTTACTCGTACGTTACAGTCCTGACTGTTAGATCACTGTAGAGTAATCTACGATAACACTAGGTTAGCCGTACTCTCATATCCCTCACAAATACAACGGTTTCCAACGTTTGTAGTGATATAATGTGTAACCACCTTAATGGCAACAGTCACATCGTCTCTTTCAGCAACTGTCATTGGGTTTTTTTTTTTTTTTTCCTTAAGTTATATCTAGATATTAACACAACTGCCTTCCTACAAATTGACAACCAACATTTTGTTTTTATGTGTATGTGTAATGTAAGTTAACGCAATCTGGCTTGATCACTCAGTAGCCGACAGGTAACATATACGCACACAGTCGGCTCTCGTATGTATAACTTATTGTTATTTTAAACATTATCAAGTAGCCGTTATTATAGTCATTTTAGATTAATGTTATATTCAGTAATTGTATAGTTTCCTTAGAGTTCCGTTATGTTTCACTTGTTTATAAGCATTGTTTTAAAGCTTCCTTTTTCTTCTACTGAGCATAAAGTAAATTACTTGCAAGGCCACGAGTTAGGTTTCAATTCTGACATATTCATTATAATCATACCCATTATTATTTATCACTATTGAAATAGATTACTTGTGTTTGTCAAAACACACACACACACACACACACCATGGTTTACATACAGGCCCATCTGGGTTCGATTAGTGGGTGCGGCCGTCGGACCACACCCAACCCAGGTGTTCATTCTTCCCTATGGAATTGGTTGATAAATGGTACATACGAAGTTGAGACAGCAACGCGAGTGTAATACTTTCCCCTGTAACACACTATAATCACACACCCAGGAATACAGCAAACATTACCACACGACTATACAATTCGATTACCATGTTATTGACATTTTTTTCTCCGCATGTAGTTGGTCTTATCTTTTCGATTTTACGGATCAAAAGACATAATCATTCACAACCTTGTTCACTACATACTTTTGACATACACTTATTACTCATTGTTGTGCTAATGTGAACTAACGCATTTGTGTTTTGGCAAGGGGTCGTTTAGGAGTGTGTGTAGGTATACATAATCGTCCATGGACGGAAAGAAGTAATCTCGTCGAGGACCACCTCGCTTCTATGTAGTCCATTTCACTGTTCCTGCATGGAAGTAGACTCAGCTACAATTGCCCCATAAAAATGGAGTTTATATATATATATATATATATATATATATATATATATATACAATGTGTGTGTGTGTGTGTGTTCGAGAAGTTGAATTGGTGATGGTGGGGATGGGGTGTTGGGTGGCCCCTCGTGGAGGTCGGGTAGCTGGTGAATGCGCAAGATACCGCCTCAAAGTGATACAAGAAAACGGTTTAGTCGCCGTCATTTTCTATGACTGCTTCTTCGCTATCGTCGTTGCTCACAACCTTTTTATCGGTCGCAAAGCTTGTGTTATACACTTCCATATTTTTTCTTTAGCGATTTGCCTTTGTTGTGTTTTGAGTCTCTTTAAGTCATGATATTAATTTGTCAAGAGTTCGAGATATACTCCCATTTTAAAAGGTTTGTTCCTCGAAATGAAACTGAACATCACTCTAATTGCGAGATAAGTTGTCCCAGGGTGATTAGGTATATTTGCGAGATAAGTTGTTTTCGTATGATTAGGTAAACTATTGTATATTATCAAAACCATCATCAGTATCTTGTATCTCAGACTTTCAAATCTTGTTAGTGTCATTTAAATGGAAATATTTATAGTTTATCACAACAGTTCATGTGAAGTTTGGTCAATATCGATACATGATTATTATTTTCCAATTCCCAAACACCGGAAACTGATTGTTTCTGAGTATACGAATTATGAAGGCAAACAGTATGTCGACCCACGGAATGACTAGTTACGTCAATCTGTCCTAGTTTAGTATATCGGTTTCCTATCGTATCATAATGTACATTGGTATTATATAGCCAAGATGAATGTTGATCTGCTTGATATAGTATCAATAAACTTGAATTAGAAGGCATTGCATCATGCTTCATAAGCAGCCGATTCATCCAAATAGGAATTATTGATTTGACCAGTCGACAAGATATTTATAGCCAGACCGAACATTCGAATACAGTCTAAACTCTTAACCTAAACTCAGTCCTGGTCACAAGTACCTCAGTGTTTTGGTTTGAGATGCAATGTGCAGTATGTGCTTGTGCACGTTCTTAAGATTGTAATTCTTCCTAGACGAATCTTGGATGATCCTAAACAGTCAAAGGTATGAAACCTTGAGATATGGTTCCCCCATGGTTTGTACAACTTTGTGTTGTTGTAGAAATAATTGTTTTAAGAGAAACACAAGTTGTTCGTATGACGATATTGCGTTTAGAGGAAGATTTTAATCAAAACGATATCTCTCATAGAATGAGTGTAGAACTGTCCTTAATGATAAAAGCCCCATAACTGTTTGCTACATACATTGAAAGGAAATTCATAAACTGACAAAGTTAAGGATGTGTAAATATTGTATTTAGTGTTAGTAGACTGTTAGATTGGTTTACAATACTGGCAAAGTAAACAGGGTATACTTAACACTTAAGGAAGACTGACAAATAGGGTTAGCGTATCTCACAAGGGCTGGTCTATATGGAACAGGTTTCGAGTTTGTGATGTAGACGGTGGATACCGTTCCGCATGGCGTCTTGCACATCAGTTGGTGTAAAGGACGAATACCGCGATCGGGGGTGGGATATTTCTCGGTAACCTAACAGCCGTCATTTGAACGTATGGGGAAGAAAATACAAATTGTGTTTTACGCAAAGATAACCACATCATATTATGTTACTAATAATGATGACTGTGACACAGAGGTGTCCGCGGTATAGCTTTTGTAGGGGCACGGCAGATTTGCAATATTTTGTTAAATTCAAAAACGGCGGGCATGCATTTTGACCCATGTAATAAGGGATACTCTTCTGGTTACCCTACCTGGTTGATTGCAGGTGAAGAAGACTGTCTGTGTATTTCCTGAGTTTTGTAGATAGCGATTGAGAAGGGCGGGAGTGACGGTCTTGGAAAGCCACCCCTCTCGTATCATTTTACAAAAGCAGAAAGGATTTTCATTCTCTCTTTATAGCTCATTGGTAAGTTCCTGGCGCTACCTCGCTCATTCGGGGAATAGTGAAGACATTATATATATATATATATATATATATATATATATATATATATGTGTGTGTGTGTGTGTGTAATATTGTCAAGGATTATGTTCCGGGCGACGGTGTTTCGTGCAATCATTTCTCGGATCCATTCCGCGAATGCCTTTTCCTAATTTATTTTTGGAGCTTAATAATGGCTGTGGTGCATTGCTAATATCTAGAAGTTATTCTGGGCCCTTCTTGTCTAGTATTGTCAGTCCAGGATGACAAGAATGAGGGAGTCTAATTTTAGTTTGGCTCATCAGCACAGGAAAGCAATATTGTTAATATTAACCTAAATGGCATCATCACCTTGCGGACGTTGTTACTATTCCACAGTTGTAGATTTCAAACGAAAAAAGAAAAGAATTTAATTTGTCATTCAGTACATGTTATACTGCAATGGCTCATTTTGTTTGCTCCATTATCAACACCAATATCAGTATTTATATCATTATATAACCCCGAATGCTAGATGGTGTTCGGAGTGGTGCACTATGACTATCAACGTTGCACAACATGTCATTATGGACCAACGTTTAAAGATGAAAGAAGTAGAAATGGAGCAGAGAGCACGAAGACTTTTGTCCGCGTCAGTGGCTCAGGTTAGGTACAGTAAGCTGTGTTGTGGAAGCCAAGAACGTAACGTATTATGAGGTCAGTGTGGTGCAGCCCGTCCTGCTGCTGCATGATGAAGGCGGGGAGGAGGAGAGCCATTCCTCCCATCCAACTTACCCTCGAGCTCCAACAACTGTCAGTGTTGCGGACGCCAGCGTTGTGTACACATGTCCTCTTCATACAACAGGCCAGTCGTTAGCGAAACTCGAAAATACGACAGTTTGTCGTCTACGAGCAGTCAAGCACACACGCCCTGTTCGTCTGCCTCAGCGACATTAGTAGGTAACGTTCCGCCGAGCCGACCGATCCGATCACGTGGTTTCTGTGTTATCCCTCGGGTGTGCCAGTCAGAACGCTACCACCCACACGACACAAACCTGCCAATATTCCTACTACACATGTATGATAAATGTCCTCAACTGTAGGATGAACCATGTTGTTCGATTAATATTTGATATATAGCTTTAGTTTCCTTCAGTATAACAGTTTGGCTATTCTCATACATAAAGGTTGTAAGACTTTCATGAGCGAAACATAACTCCTTTAATTTTTAGCTATAATACAGGGATTGAAACACAGTATATCACTCCTTCAGTGTGTTTACCAATGCCTTTAGTGTTTTGGGTGTATACTTTAGTTATTACTGAAGGATTGTTTGGTGAATCATCCCTGTCTGGCACTCGAGTGATGCCTGAGTCCTGGAGGAGCCCAAGAGCCAGCCGGAGGCGCGCTCCTGCAGCAGGAGCCGTGTGGCCGAGTATTGCAACCCATGTGTTGCTTGCACTGTTGCAGTGGTTGGTTTGCAGACCAGAAGTATGTTAGCGATGGTTGTTGCCTCAGGCTGCCGGTAGTGGGCGCCGTGCGCCGCCACACCTCAGGCCACGGCGCTCCTCTCTATGATCTTGGCCCGTTAGTACAAAATGTATAGTTTGGCGCCGGGTGCTCTGTAAGACACTTGTTCTCAATTGCTTTTATTATGTAAAATTAGTGCATACTAAAGGAGGTGACAATACATTTATATCATTTGGTTTTTGCTGATTTCAGTGGTTATGTTTTCACGAATAAATAATAATGTTGATATGTGTGTATTATATGTATATATGTATCGACCCTTCCTATCAAATAAATGGAAGAAGCTTCGATTGTATTTCATTGATACCTTATCTTACACTTTTGTCATTGGAAAACTTGATCCCTCTTGTCTTTAGAGTTTGTGTGAGAGAAGCCAAATACTTATGTTGTCTACACGATATATGGCTCAGATCCAACGAAAAATTGAAACTGAAATATTTGCAATGATGCATGACAGTTTTTATATGATTAAATCTATAAAGTTGTTTATCCGTAGATAAGATTATAATGATTCCACGATAGAAATAATTCCCTATGTCCTTAAACATTTTATTATATTACCTGACACTGCTGTCCTCTTCAAAGAGCATCGTTAGTATGTACCTTACGAGATGAGGAAACAAGTTGACGTTGTACTTCAAACGCTACAGATTTTCTCCCCCGTTCTCTTTAGACTGGCGTTAGTATTTACTGATGGCCTCTCTGACTCCAGCAAATCCCGTGGGTTTTGTTGCATCATTACGTCTCTCTTCAGACTATAAATACCTTAAAGGAATATTTGGATACAAACTTTATTACAAATCATCATTAACTCGTGTTGATCCTTTGAAACCGAGGCCTAAGTGGGGCTAGGAATGGGGGTGAATTAATGGTGGACGACAGAAAAACACTGGAGTTTGTGAAACGTACGTGTCAGTTTTATAGGACCAAGACGAATTTAAGATGATCTGCAGCAGCAGAGTTTGCACTCCAAGGAGGGTGCTGGATGGCCAGAGGTGGTATGTGGGAGGAATACTCGTTACCCAATGTAGTTTTGGTATAAGCTTGATCAGTTGGGGGTCTCTTGACTCCATGAAACAACTCCCACGATGAACCGGAGGTATGATGATAATGGCGATTAAGGTTATTATCATTATTATTATTATTATTATTATTATTATTATTATTATAGATATCATTATTATTATTTCTATTATTATGGTTTTAGATTAAAGGGCACATTTGCGGTATAGTGGGCGATGGTTGGCATGAGAGCTAAATCAAGGCTTAGAAGAAGAAGAATGAACGAAAAGAGGACATTGTAATCATGAAAAGGTAATGGTAGAAGGTCGGATGTATTACTATATTTTCCTTCTCAAATGTAGATGACAATAATTACTCATTATCTCTATGGTGTGCATCATATCACGTCCCCATGTATTACTGTTACTATCGTATGTAATCGCAGAATTGTATCTAAGAAGGAATCTTACGACAGATATACAATACACAAGAACCATCAATTCTGGTGTACGTATATCCATTTGTCCGTCTCTCTTTGAAAACTAAAAAACAATGTTAATCATTTACGTTACTTTCACTAATGCACAAAGTTTATTAGAAGCAAAAAGTCGAATGGATTGGCAATATCCTACCTCACGTAATACTGTTTCTCCAAACAGACATTATTCATTCTTCAAAACTTTACACTTAACTGCAAGACTTATCCCAGGAACACAGGAAATAATAGTAACGGAAGATATATACCCGCTAGTGGCTATGTCATGAATCATACAACGTGGAATTTATGCCCACAAGTAACGCCATCTGTTAGCTGGTGGCCAACCCATAACGATGCCAGCGGTCACTTGATACAAGACTCCGTGGGGGTAACTTTCACGTAATATTTATTGCATTCCTGTATCATGTTCACTTGTGGCTGTCATACACTACCGTCAACAACGTCTCTTTAGCAGTGACTTATTTTTTATCCCAAGGATCCTCTACTGCCGTCCTGGGAAGGAAAAGTATCAAATGAACTCAGAACATCTGGATAACTCACAACATGTAAGCAAGCTCTATCGTCTGCCGTTGATTCTCCTCACAATACATTTGGATAACTCTCACGACATGTAAGCATGCTCCATCGTCTGCCGTAGATTCTCCTCTCTGGCCACCTCCCAGTCACTTAAGTCTTCCCTACCTTGCACTTCCACCTTATTTAGGAGGTACCTAGTGGGCCTGGCTTCCAGGAGAGTGGTGCTTATTCATCAAGTGACTTAGTTTACTGTGAGCCAGAGAGAAGGCTTAGGAAGTAGATTAACCACTTATATTTTTGTCCGAAATGACGTTTTCTCGACCTATATCGGCAAGTTGATGGGCTTTCCAGTCATTCAAGGCATATTCCCGAACTGTCCTATGAACATTCCGATAGAAGAGTTGTACTGTTACGTAAACAAAATCCTGCACGCGCCTACCAACAGGCAAATAATGCATGTTAGATGTTTTGCGGAACATGGAAACAATATTATAATTTGCTGTCGACAGACGATAAACAATGTTATGGTGATAAAGTAACACTTGGCAGTGGAGTGAAATTTGATATCCGTATTCTTACCGTTGATAGATTGGTATTTACAAATTGCCCGATATATTCAGGTCCGATATCACGATATTTCTAGCTTTAGAATCGTTAGAAGGATATAGTTTCTTTAAAGAAGGAAACGATTATGATTGTTTTCATAACTTTTATGACAAGATCGTTTTACTTCATCAAATCCACAGCAAGGAAACTTAGGCCAAAGCATTGCCATACATATTTACTGCGATCAAAGCCTAGTTTTCCCTTCATCTCCTTACCAAAGCCTAGTCGTCTGTTCATCGAACATCTTGACAAGCTGTATATGCTGTTTTGTAGAGGGTTGTTCTACCTACGGTTATTCATATCGAAATTACCTGTTTTTGTATCTAAAGGTTTTTATAAAAGATGGTAATGATTTACATAATATCTAGCACGGAACTATCAATGAGGCTGTTTAGCAAATTCAGTTCCATCATTCAAGACCATCATTCAAGGAAAGATGGTCAGCGGGCATTATTGGATGACATTATGATTGACAGGCGTATAAAGCAGAAACTGTTACAAGTAGATATGCTGAGAGTGCAGTTGGTAGGATGTTAGATCGCCATCTCGTGGATGCGAGGGTGAAAATTTGTAAAGGTTTTCAGAGAGGAAACAATGTGGGTGAAAAGAGAGTGGTAGCAGTATGTGAGCCTGGAAAAGAGACTTGGATGAAGAAATACTAGCACAGAGTCTTTTTCGGCGGTACTTTGCAAAAAGCAACGTCATTTTCCTCCTTTCACACCTGTTTTAGCAGGTACCGTGCACAACAACTGTCCAGCACGTCGAGGGTTGAGCTGTATCCTAGGAACGATATTTGGTCTGTCGGAATGCGTAAGCACATACGTAAATGTTTTTAAAAACAATGCAACTCTTCTATAAAATGTAGGCTGTAGACAGGAGCCGCTCAGGGAAGTACTACCGTTACGACTGTCCGGACTTAGTGCGTTAGAATGACAGGCAAAGCCATCTATAACACCCTCAGTGTCAGTAGAGCAGGACTTATTCCCTCACTTAAACTAAGCTTACGTCTCATTTTCTTGCATGCACTATATGTCTGTCCAAATCGTTATCATTCCTTATCACATTCTCTTCCTTTTCTCTATAGAAACTTATAAATTCAGATATGGAAGAGTCAAAGAAGGTTATGGCCACCTAGTACTCAACAGCAAATACAAATATGTTAGAGTCAAATAAGGTTATTGTCCACCTAGTCCTCAGCACCCAAGGTTGCAGAGAATCATAGCTTCGGCCTTGTCTGTTGCCAATGAGTAGCCGTATGTGAGTAGCCGTACCGATCCTACCCTCAATGACCCTTGCCTGTCTAATCGACTTGACTATAATTATTTACTTCCCTTGCGCCACTTTAATATTCGTGTTGTCGACTACCCCATATAAGGGAAAGTTGTTTGAATTATCGATAGACACAACGTCGTAAGCGAATAAGGAAAATAGAGATAATGAATTCCTATGGAAGAACTAAACGAAGTCCATCGCGAATCTGGCAACATCAGTCCGTTACTTCATTTATTTTAACTACTGTGTCCTGTGAATAGAAGTCTGATTGGAGCATTTGTTTACGTATCTTTAAAGGTTGTTACATGTCTTTGTGATTATCAAATTGATGAATATTTACATTGTTTTGCTTTTACATTTTGTTGAAGTGAAATAAGGTTTAGACATATTTTGGCTACTTTTCGCATGTTGTATCTCATTCATGGTGCCCCTTATCTACGTTGTTCCCGTCAGCAGTGATTTTTCCCCATAATCGCCTCGCTGAATCACTGCTGCCGACAAAAAATGTGGGTATCATCGAGTATCATATGTCGGGGAAATCTCTGTGACAAAATCTCATTGATTTCATCGTGATTAACGATAGAAACTGTGGACCACGATGAGCTACATAGCTTGATGTCCATTCACCTCAAATCCTTTAAATGAAAGCCTGCCAGTGTTGCCGTTCGTGAAATGTATTCTCGCCTACATCAAATACGGTCGTTCAGTCTAGCCCAAAGCAAGGCTATTGGTCGGCCTAGGTTTGGTTTGGTTGTCATAGTTTTGCAGTTATCAGTGTACCCCACACTTACCTTCAAAGCCTTTTTCAATATATTGTAAAAAGATAATAGAGAATCGAATAAGAAAGTGGTGTTTGAAAAGTAGATAATCACCAACCTTTTTTCCTCTCCATTTCACCAGCTTACTCGATCTTTTCACTAACATTTCATCTGTTGCGCGCCATCTGCCTGGTGTATACCTCTCCTCAACAGCCTTGCATGCAGGAGAGCGTGTATGGCCTTTGGATTATCCTAAACACCTGAAGAAGGTGTTCAAGAATTTTCGATTGGTAACTACGTTGACGGTCTAAGCGACCCTTGCAATCCCTAGGCCTAACATTAAGTTTATATTAACAATCACTCTTTCTTAATATCTTGCCTCTCTCAGAGATTTAGCTGATAATGGATTCGTTAATTTCTCTCGCATCTACTGTTATAACCTTCACTTACGATTCTACTTTGAAAAAGGAGTATGTTCTGATTCCATTACCAACACGCCGTTCCACAACTTGTGAAACTTGAATCTCAATAACTGATTCGCCTACTGTTCTCCTAAATCTACAAACTTTGATATCCTTCGACTATTCAGAATCCTGCCACGATGCCACGACATGTTCTTAAGCTGTTGTCTACTTAGATTTCAATTTGCACCACGGAGAATAGTTGTAAACCTCCCACGCAGACGGTTAGGGTAGTCGAGCCTTCATGTTTTCTACTACTAATGATTTGGAGCGAAGTATCAGCCACCCTACCTAGTTTCCAGAAGCTACTACTGCTCTCCCAACTCACGCTGTAGCCACTGAGTATAGCATCTGACCACTCCCTTATGAATGTTCTTTTACGAACCGCACCTCCTCCCCGTGCCCCCTGTAAACACTTTGAGCTAATTTGAGAATGTTCCTTTTTGACTTGCTTCTCCTTTGGTGATGCGTCCTTCTCTGCTGAGCGTATAGCAGTTGCTATTGTTAAGGATATGGAAACATACAACTCATGATCTAAGTTTTCCTTTCTATCTCCTTAGCTTATCTCGTTATCTCTTCTTCCAGTCCGTTGTTCAACCATTCATTCATGTTCTGAAGTCATTCGGGCAAGAACCTGACATACCACACCTGGAAAAACCCTTCTTTCTCCGATTCTCATTCGGCCTTCATCGCCTAAAACCATTGCAGATATGTTATCCGTAAGACCATGCGTGTTTTTATCTGAATGAGGCGAGTTAACTTTTCCCCTTCAACTGCTGAGAGGACTCTCGGGTCTTTGAACCAAAAGCATTCCTAACATCTTCATTTATGGTATCTTTCTGACTCTACGATAGCTATCTTTCCTAATGTTTTAAAAAACTCTTTGTGGGTGTTTTCTGATTTCGCAGTGGATGACATACTACTCTGTGCCCCTTGATCTTTCATCGTACAGTCCAAACATGATTTCTCTTTCTGAACACAAGCAAAGCAAATGGAATCCCTCCTCAGGTTTTGAAGGAGTGTGTTTCTGAACTTGTAACTCCGCTTTCTCGTCTGTTGCGTTCATGCTAAAAAGGCAAAACTTTTTCTTCTTGCAAAAGTGCATTGGTAAAGCCTGTCCCAGAAAGGAGAGCAATCCTACAAGCTAACGTCCTGCTGCTTTGACTTGTTATTTCCAACACACACACACACACACACACACACACACACACACACATAATGTGTTTAACTCATTTGAAAGAGTATGGCATCGAGGCTTTGCTCCCTCGCTCTATTTTCTTACGTCTACCTTCCTCTCTGACTGGTCTCTCATCATAACTGCTTGTGTATCAACCTTCCTCTCGTTTTCTGTCTACAACAGTGTCCCCCTGGGTTTTTTCCTGTCCTCCATGGTCTTCCTTCTGTCTGCGGTAGATAACCGAAGACAATCGTATAATGATGACAAAGATTCTTTCATTTGCTTTCAGACTTGATCCACCTTGTCCAATCTAGGTCTCGTCTAGTCCCCTGTAAACTCATATTTGGACAAGATTTTTCCAGTGGGGGAAACGCAGCCTAGGTCAGACCAGTGACACTAAAACCCAGTCTCTTTCCATCTGTCTCTAAAACTCCAAGCAACGCTTATTTAATGTTTGGTATAGCGTAACCACACGTTACATAAACAGCCAAGTCTGCCCATAAGAAACTAGAAACCCCCGTTCAGAGTGAGTTCTTCTCTAAAAAAGTTTTTTCGATTTTGCGGTGGACTGATCCGTACTTGTATGGAGTTCTGCTCTCCCATTTAGGGAGCTTTTGTGCTCTGTAGACGATGGGCTAAAGCATGCCAACCTCTCAACTCTGCCAGGATGATCTCAAACTTTGACCCACTCTCCCTACGCCACCGTGTTGGTTACCTTTCCTTCTTCTGTAGATATTACTATAGTTTCTGCTCCCAAGACCTTGCCGCTTGTGTGCACTTAGCTAGACCGTGTGATATTGGCCAAGTTACTGTGTTAGTGACCTCTGGCAACTATAGGGTGGTCCGCTGTGATACATGTGTTTCTCCTCACCACCTCTTAAGTTTTCATGTTTTTCCTAACCGCTGCACCCTCTCAGTTGCTACCCAACGTTGCCTACGTGTTGAAGTTATGGCATGAATAACGTTGCAACATTGGTGTGAAAACGTACATAGCACAATGTAGTAATACTCAGTTATAAGAACATTGTTCAGGTTGCTTAGCATCGTAATTTGTTGATACTGTGACATTGTTTTCAGGACTTGGTACAGTAAGGCACAAGTTAGCATAAAGCTGACCTCATTATCATTTTGTGCATTTCACCACTGTAAAATTCAACAAAAAAAATTTTATTCGACAAAAAAATTATATAAAGATTCTGGCACGTACAGTATCACTCTAATCTTAACTTACTTTCCTTTTTTTTTTTTTAGATACGATAGTAAACTGACTTGGACATGCCATCTCTCCAGTCTAAGATTCAGTAACCACCAAACCACAGATACCACAGAAAATTCTTCGTTTCAAGAAGTGTCGCTGGGAAAATAAGGTATGTATGAATGTTGTCTTTTATGAAAATGTATAGAGTATGTATGTGGCAGAAAGTGACCCTGAACACAAAAATACTTGAGCAAGAATTTGTTTCGTAAAGACTTAAGTGAAAAGCATGTTGCGAGTATAGCAGTGGATCACGGCTGATCATCCACAAGGTATTACAGATTTCTAGACAAACACACGTCTCGAGTTGAGGATATAAAACCCACAAAAGGCGAAAAGTTGGAATACGAAAATGTAAGTTTGTAGTTAAATTTCAAAATTCGTTCCTTGTGCAAACTGTGCCATCTGGCGTTGTCTACTTGGTGCCTGCTGATGAGGTGCTGCCATGGGGTGGTTTTTGCCACGTTAGGTTTGTTGGGGTTGTGATGTGTATATTTGGTTGTAATCATTGCAGATGATTAGGTTATTGCTGAAGCAGATGCGGTTGTGGATATGATTTTATGGGTTGCACTTGATGTGATTGTAGACGTTGTGGTTGAAGATGTACTTGTTGATGAAGATAGATCTATATTTACTATTTTGTTTTAGAAGTTTTAAAGTAACTTAAAACGTTGTAGAGAGAATATATGAACTGATATGAATATCCTAAAAATGTTGAAGGATTGTTGATTGGTTATATATTGACCTAAGAAGGTGTTCAGATGATGTGCCCCAGCGTCATATCACAACGTTGCAGCAGCTTCTTTGGGAGTCAGCAAAATTACGTTCCTATAACGTAATATGAAAGTATCACTACAACCAAACTACAACATTGTCGTAGCGTAGTCACAACAACTTGTCAGTTGTGTTGCTCTCGTTTTGAAAAGATAAGTTTTCCAGTTCCTCCAAACTTCTTATATTGTTTTACCTTTTTTCTCCATGTTGTTGTATATCTTAAAAGCCTTTTAGAATTTCTTTACTGTCTGGATTGTATGAGCGACTTTCCTCCTGGACTGGAACCTTCAAGATAGAAAAGAACATCAGCGATTATAACTTCTGGAATAATTTTGTAAAGAATATAGATAAAAACTGTTATCTATAGTTTCCTCGACTGGTAATTTTTCACGCGAGTTCGCTAATCTGGTCCGTAAAATGTTCCAATAATTTTGTACAAACTTGGTTATGTTGTGAGGTGCGGCGGGCGGACCCACCTCCTGGGTTGGAGATTGCTTCAGGTTCTTCCCTGTCCATTGCTTCAAACCCATCCATCTCCACACCTTGATACTTGGCTTCCTTCATTCATTCATTCGCTCACTCACACTCGGCAGCTACAGTCAGGTCAAGGTGGGTCTCCTGCCTTCTCGCAGCGGAGCGAGTCAAAACACACAAACTTTAGGATTTCCATTTTCACGAACGAAAACTGGTGAGCATAACAGAGCCATATTGTCCAGTGATTTATCCTTGTTGTACAAAATTATCTTCATAGTTTCCCGTGTTACCGTCAGTTGTGAACAAAAGGTAGCCAGAAGGTGTGTGTGTTTTCTCTGGTACCTCACTGGATTCTGGTACGACCAATACTATTCTTTTTTGGTTTGACGTGTGGTGGCAGTAGTCAGGCATACATGACGGGACTTTGCGTAGAGCATAGTGGTTAGATTCTCCAGAAAATGTCTTTATTCTCTGACGTAAAAGAAATTATTTGTCTTTTCAAGTATTTATAAGGGAGTACTATACCCTGTTGATTTAGATTTGTAAAGGAACTCGGTACAAATGCTTCGCTGTCGATCGCCGGCGATTCATTCTTGCGCGTGAAAACTAATACTCATACCCCAGTTCCATAATCTTGCAGTTTCTGTTTTGTTTCAACGTCACTGTACTCGTGCACCCTCAGTATGTAAAAAATGGCTGCAGAACAGGCACACAGACACGCACAAGCCATACGGACAGGACCAAAATTGACACCAGGTTCATCTTTGCGACGAAGCTTCGAAACTCGAGTCCACCGAATCACATTGTTCCGTCTCTCACGTCTTCGATACGTAAACAAAGCTCCAACTGAACGTTGGAATAGACAGTACGACGTTGTGATCATCGTTACTTTACGAGATCAATTTGATCGCGTCGCAGCGTTGCAACGCAACACTCCCTAAGCACAGTCTTTGAGCATTAGTATACGACCCCCCCAGGTATGATGAGACTGTACGTCACACTTCCGTACCCAAGAGTCGTAACGTCGTTGTGTTCGAGGATCGTAACGTAGTGCTGAAGCAGGTAACAAATAGTGAGGGAAAGACAAGAAAGATCACAGGTCGACCCGTTATTTATGGGCAGTTTGACATCTTTCATGTGTTTAATTGGACATCTGCTAACGACTCACAATAGCCAAACTCATGAACATAGTTTGAAATTCATTTGATTTCGTAGAGGTTGCGGGTCCAACTCGAAATTGCGTTTCTACAAAGGTAAACTTCCAATAGATATCCGGATTTGCGTTTAATTCATCTTTATTTTTACCTTCTACTATGCAGCCTGGATTTCTAAATCAGAATATCTAAACCCCCGTATATCGAATTTTGCTTTTTCATTATATGAATCACTTACTGTATGCTCAGGAACCTGCGAACTTACAGACCAGGATGAAAGTTTTAACATCACCAAGACATATTTGGACGAGGAACTAGAAATGGCGTAGTCGAGGGTGAAAATTCTTGGGACACGTCTTAAGTCCCGCGATGCTCTTTGTTGACGGTGTACAGTGTCTGTCTCGACACTCGAGAATGAGGGCTCGGTACACACTCTTTCTCTCTCTCTCTCTCTCTCTCTCTCTCTCTCTCTCTCTCTCTCTCTCTCTCTCTCTCTCTATCTATCTATCTATCTATCTATCTATCTATCTATCTATCTATCTCTCTCTCTCTCTCTCTCTCTCTCTCTCTCTCTCTCTCTCTCTCTCTCTCTCTCTCTCTCTCTCTCTCACACACACACACACACACACACACACACACACACTCATACATCGTGTCTTGTGTTTCGTGACTGCTTTGTCCAGGCGTGTCACTAACTCGGGCCCTGAATGTCGAGACAGAGGGGTCGGAACTGCTTCAATCAGGCGGTTCCCAGGACATATTTGCAACTCTTATGTAATTCCGAGAACAAAATATAGACTTGCTTTAGTTTCCTGTCTAAGGTAATTGTTCGAGATGACGTTGAAAAAAAAATAACATTAAAAAGGCAATGTCTTAGAATACGAAGAACAATTTTTTCTCTTGAATCGAGAGATCGAAAAGTGCGCATCAGGGGAATGGATATCCCTCGGCGTAATGTAATGGTGTACTCACTTCGTTTGTTTAGGGTAACTGAAACGCCAGGGTTATTCATCAAGTGCTGTGCTAAAGAGTGTAATGAAACACGAATGAGATATATGTGTCAAGTGATGCAGTTGACTCAGTCACCTGCTACAGTGCTGGAGGGAATGATGTCAGGCAGTGCTGATGTGAGGATGTCTAGGGATGCTGTAGAGGTGATGAGGAGGGAGGGACGATTCCAGCAATATTGAGCATCCCGCCCCGAAGAGAAGTTGGCTTTCCAGGGCGGTCGATATATTAGTCGTCGACTGGAATAGTGTTGCAGGAGAAACGTAATACCGTTCACCGAAACCTAAGACGCATTCTGTGGCGAGTGTGGCACGTGATGGGGTGGCTGCCTTAACCAGGCTGGGTGAAGCGGTAGTGGCTACACGATTGAGCTACGGTGACGGATAATATGCAAACAAAATTGCAGTAATGATGAAAATTAAGGAAACGACATGTTTTTTCTTTTTTTACGATTGCCGGGTCTTGGCGTAACATAAGTCTGCGTCGTATGACGGTTCGTTTGCTTTTTTCTTCTTCTTCTTTTCGGTACTTGGGAAGCGATGCAACATCAACAATTGAACGTGTACAGCAGGAAGCTGACTTTGAGAAACTTTAATATTGGGCCCACGAGTGACTAATCACTTCTAATATCGACAGGTGAAAAGTTTGCACACTTGTAGTAAAAACAAAAGCTATGCTATGGCACGGATTCTGCTGAGCTGTGTAGCGTAAATGAGGAAAAAGGTTTAAGTGTTACATCATCGATGACGAAGACAAGAGGTAAGTTGGTGGAAACGGCGGGGAAAAAAGAAAAAAAGGATTCAAAATAGTCGGCTTCAGAGGAACGGCATTCGAATCAAAGTTCAAGGAACTAATCCACTCTCATTACAGTTTGCTGGTGCGTTCCCACCTTTAATACTGTGCTCCTTAGGTTACCGTGCTGGAAAAATGAATATCAAATAAAAAGTACACAGGAGTAAGAGACAGAGTGGATCCCGGGATGAGAAATGGAGCCGACAAGAAACACTTAGTCGACAATAAGTTTCCCGAGGTTAGAAAACTGATGGCTGAGGTGATTCAATACAGGTATTCGAAAATACTGAAGGTTCGACGATCCTGATCTGAATAGCTGCTTAAGACTAAATCCGTCGGATCTGACTTGCAGTAATGGATACAAAATAGCAGGAAGACGTTTTAACTCGAGTGGGACAAAATACTTATACTTTAACAGGATTGTTAACATACGACATACCGACAGAAGCTATAAAAGCGACCCTGTGAATGCGTGTCGAAACAGTCGAGGGAATGTTTCGCTTAAATTCCACGACTAACGATATTTATGCTTCCTTAGATAAAGATGTTTACAAGCATTTCTCCGTGTTTATTAGCTTTCTGTTCTCCCCCATAATAAGCTTTGTGTTTGTGATCTCTTCCACCATCACAAGCTGGCTTGATGGAATGCCAGTGTTCACATTTTCCCTTACGTGTTGTAGAGTTGGAATGTTGGTAGTCTGTGATTCTGATCCTAACATCTTCATAGAAAGCTGTGGCTTGTAGCAGTGCAACGGCGAATGTTCTTTGATTTCTGTTCCCTGAGGTCTGTCAACCTTCCGTCTGGGGGCTTAGTCTTACCTCTTGTTGAGTCCAATGTGATCCGATCGATCACGGTCGTCCATACTTGGAACGTCGTCTTGTATGCTGCCGCTAGCGGCTGAGACGCTAGTTGGGCTGGTTTACCATCAGTGGAGTGTGGCTGGACGATGGCGTTCATGTAGACCATTCCACACGACCTCCACCCGTCAGTGTTGTGTGTCCGAACGTAGCTGGTGGAAGGTTTGGCTCTGGTCTCGGAGAAGATGGATTGGGAGTTATCTGCCTTTGATCGGTGGGTGATATCCCTGGCTCCGTAAGAGACGGAGGTTGTGCGTTACCATCGCGCAAGTGGTTGTGTCCTTGCTGAGGCGTCGAGGAGGAGCAGGGATGATTTGTGGCAGACGTTGCTTCCTCTAATCTCTCTGTAATGTCGTCTGTGGACGAGCAGTGCTTAACATGAACCTGTGGAGTTTCACCTAATTCAGTCCTCTTATTCATATCTCTTGTACGTTCTAGTTAACTCTTTCATATCTTTAGACATCCATCTTGGTATTTCTTTTCATCATTTCTCTTTTATTTCTGGGAATATTACCTCTTAAGGAGAAATACCTTATTTTCAAAGGTATCTCATTTTCAATTGCATCTACACCTAAATGCTTGAACCAGGTTACGGAACTAATATCCCGACGCGTTTTACCAAACAGCGTTCATCAAAATCACTTGAATTTTCACCCTCGCAGAAGTTAACAAGGTTCCTCTACGTAATATGAACCTGATCTTAGATATTCTTTTCTCATTTTGGATCATGAATCATTTGGTTTAAATGAACGTCTGTTGACTACGTGGTCACCTGTGATGAAATCCCAGTTAACGAAAGGATTGTTGAAATCTGCATTCATGGCTTCCTTTATACTGTGCTAGGTTTAATCCTTCATATCAATAGTATCATCCTATTCTTCGCATAGTTTTGGGGTCTGTATACGCCTGTATTTTGGTTGTCTTATCTATAACTTCGATATATTCTAATCCTTTTCTATTCTAATCCTTTTAGAGCACGCTGCCCCTACGAAACTGGCCTTTATCATTGCTAAAGTTATCCCATAGATCTGTATAATCTATCTCTTTGGTCCATCATCTACTTTGGACTAAGCTAAGTTTCTTCTTAAAATTACAGATCCTATACAAGGAGCCCCACCAGCACAACCTTCCTTTGGTTATCCTTTTGCTTCTTAGTGAGCACCATATACTTGCTTAGGATATTCATTTATCTACCTTGAACCACGATGTTTGTGCTTCATTGTAACACCGCCACACTTCCCTTTATAGTGCCCCTACCTATACCCAGCCTTTCGTATCAAGTCTTCCTGCGTAACCCTTGGTGACACGGCCTCCTCTTATTTTTTGCTTCTATCAAAATATTCCCTGTTTCTATGCTTAACTAAATAGCCCGCAACAAGAGCGAGACTCGGCTCATTCTTGATTTCGTTTTTTTTTTTTTTTCTTTTACCAGGAACCTAATATTATTAGTCATTGCCCGGTGTCTTTCTTTCCCGTCCCTCCTAATTCCCTGAAATATGACGCTGCTTTCAAATTCCTTGTAATGGTTATAACATTTGCTTCCTTCTCCCAACACGTCTGGCCTCAACCTCGCACCCGCTCAGCCTGCCTACCGCTAACGCTTTCTGTTGGTTCCTTTTTTCCAATATCATTTTTTGACAACCTATTACATAAATCCCAAAGGAAACATGAACCAAATGTCTCTTAATTCATAGGGAAATAATTACCCTTTGTGAACGCGCGGGAGCGCTCGAAGTAGGTGTAATGTGTCCTGATAATTATGCGTTGACGTCAGTATATTAGAGCGCACGCACGCGCCGTGACTAAGGAAGGAAGGTAGGAACATAACAGGTCCTAGAGCCCGCCCGAGGCGCTCCCCTGGAGGCCTCTCCACACGATAATCAGGCGTGTATAATGCAAGTAGTCCGCTTATAGACACGGGCTGGTCTGAGGGGGTGGCTGACGCACACACACACAAAGGATCGTGTTTTGGTTTACCTACATGATCTCCTGACTTCTCCCAGCGCCCGACTGACCCCACTACACTGGGTTTGTCATAGTGATTCACACTTGACCATTAAAGCCAATACGGTCCAATGGGAAGTACCTCTACGCCACCGCCGGGTTGATTTACTAAGCATAAACGTTTGGGGCTTTTATTTTGGTCACGGGGTGGCAGAGTTACAGTCTACATCTCAACCATTACACACGTCGGCCAACGCAGCAGTCGGTTGAGATGTGCTGTAATTGCTACTTGTCAATGTTATCACGAACGTTTGACGCTAATAATTTCCCGTAATAACAGCAGGCATATGTGTTTGAGGTGATAATAGTCTGAACTTGTTTAGCCTAGTTCAACTACGGTATGTAGTCCGGAATAACTCCTGTCAGGTGTATGTCAACAATTCTAAGCCACATGTAGTCCAACATAGCTTAACCCCCATGTAATCCAACATAGCTTTGCTCAATTTGATCGAATATTGCTCAGCCCCGTGTAGTCCTATATAAACGAGCCCCATACTGTCCTAGACAACACAGCCCCAAGGGCTTTCACATACCCCGGTCCCACGTACCAAACATGGCCTAGTACCCTCGTACGTTCCCAGTAGCCCAGCCTAACAGAGCACAGTCTCACTTGTCATGAGGTAAACTACCACCATATGTAGCGAGAAATTTCCAATCCCACCTCATATATTGCCTGATATAGTCCAGTCCCATGGAAATGAGCATGGCCCTATCCTATACAACCCAGTATAAACTGGTTCCATATAGCCCAGCAGGGCGCAGACCTTTAGTGATTAATGTGACCCAGCTTTTTATTTAGCCAAATAGCACATAGCCCGACACAGCGTAGCCATAGTTAACCCAACATAGCCCACTCCCATATAGTTTAATGTATCCCAAGCATTTGTAATCGTTAAGTAGTTGTGTTTTATATATATATATATATATATATATATATATATATATATATATATATATATATATATATATATATATATATATATTGGAAAGGATAACAATTTTGCGCATTATTAGGTATATCCCTGAGACCACGGGGAAAATGAAACGCGACAAGTTCCCAAGTGCACTTTCGTATAAAAAATCTTGTGTCTCTCCTGATGATGTGATTATTACACGAAAGTGCACTTGGGAACTTATCGTGTTTCATTTTCTCCGTGGACTCATAGGAATATATATATATATATATATATATATATATATATATATATATATATTTTTTTTTTTTTTTTTTTTTTTTTTTTTGCTTTGTCGCTGTCTCCCGTGTTTGCGAGGTAGCGCAAGGAAACAGACGAAAGAAATGGCCCAACCCACCCCCATACACATTTATATACATACGTCCACACACGCAAATATACATACCTACACAGCTTTCCATGGTTCACCCCAGACGCTTCACATGCCTTGATTCAATATATATATATATATATATATATATATATATATATATATATATATATATATATATATATATATATATAACAAACACCTGTAGACTGTGGTGCAGGCTAGCCTCATGAGAAAACAACCGTGTATCCTGTGGCTTATAATATACCCCGACCCATATTTGCCTCAAATAGCTCTGCCCCTCGTATGACCTAGCCTAGGAAATGTTACTTTTCCCCCGTGGCCACGTATGACCAACACACCATGACGTCGACAGTTAATAATAGTATTTCACCCTGCAGGCAGCGCCACTCTTGCCATTTAATCTGAAACCCAATAATAATTTACCCTCGAAGACCTCCAAACCTTTTCCGTTGTTCTCAAACTACAGCGCAGTAGGGAAGGATATTTTTTTTTTTTTCAGTAGGTTTTTCAGTTATGGTAGAATTCTACTTTAGTTACGAAGGCCAAAGATGATTGTTGTAGGAGCGTAAAATGTTTTGCACGACTGGGATAGTTTGGAAGAAACACTAAAATCGTTATGGATCACTGGTGAAAAAAATATTGTTTACTTGTAATCTTGAATGCTGATTAGAGGAAATGGAAGTAGCGATAATGAAAAGTAATAACCCAGCAAGAAATCGATATTTTAAAATGTGAATTTGGAACACCGCGTAGTGTGTGGAAACAAACCCTCTCAATTGATTTTTTATGCATAAATATAGATTGTACTTTCATCGCAATTAAATTTATTTCAATAAGAAAGTTCGAATAACTGGACGAAAGATCGTAATTTGTTCAAAACATTCTGTAAAGCCAAGGGAGATGGTTCGGTGTATACACTGTTGTGGCATAGAGCAGAATTCTCTAAACCTAGGCAATTTAATTCGCCCGTCGGTAACAGGTGCACCTTGTAGCTTGCGAATCAAAAAGAAGCTCTGAGAAGCTTTGCTTTTTTTTTTCCTTTTCAAAGACGAACCCTATTATTGAGGGGAGACTGGTGTAATATCGTGTTACCACAATCAACATAGCCTAGCCCCATGTAATCCAACATAGCTTTGCTCAATTTGATCGAATACGGGGAACGCTCGCCTGAGATTTAAACCTCGGTAACAATAATATCAACCCAGGAATTCCAGAGAATGAGCAAAGGAATTGCTAAATCCCTTTCCTTCTTAAGAATTATCAGAAAAAATATTTGAGAGAATAATGATTAGATTAAGATGGTACCTAGAAAACAACAGCATAATGAATGCAGCTACCAGAGGCCATAGAATCAACTGTACTCATACAAAAAGACTGAAGTAAAGCCGATAAACACTGGACACGCTGCCTACAGTATAAACCAACTGTTCGCAAAAATTGTATAAGGTTTATTGTGGATATAAGCATATGACGCTCTCAGGATGAAATTGTCGTACACCTGGTCGCTGAGACTAGCAACCGCCTCATTGTGCCTCAGGCTATCGTAAAGGAAATTTTGTTTACCTGACTGCCACTTCATTTTGGGAATTTCGCTTCTGGATGCTGTATTTCTTCTCCATGTGTTTCAATATGGTTGGCTCTTGCCTTTCTAATAAGGAGTTGAAAACCTCTTCTTTATTACTTTCCACAGATTTTATTTTTCCCCTAAAGCTCAGTCATTTGTTGTGGACGGTATTCAACTTTCCCGTAAAATAGGGGCAATATATGTATATATATATATATATATATATATATATATATATATATATATATATATATATATATATATATATATGCCCTCCCAGGTAACGACCTCTCTTTCCAAACATTCTTCAGAGCTCCCAGAACCTTTGCTTCCTCACCCACCCTATCACTCACTTCCGGTGCCATAGTTCCATTTGTTGCCATGTTTACTGCCAGGTGTCGTAAACAGTTCATTCCAGACTTTCTCCGTTCAAGCTCACACCCAATCTAAGATACGCGTCTACACTGCTAAACCGCATAACCTTGCCTATATATATATATATATATATATATATATATATATATATATATATATATATATATATATACCGTGTGTGAATACATACACAGGCAGAATCTCTCTTTCCCCTGCGTTAATCACCTTTACCAGTAATGAAACACCCTGACTTATCGGGGAAAGTTCCCCTCTAACAGGTTTATGTGGTGATGGTGGCAGGGGAATTGGCTCTGTACCAAACGGTTCTATTTTTCTTTCATTTTCCTGTTTTAGAATTGTTTCAAAAACTTCAATGCACGGTAAAAATACGGACTCATAGTTATGGAACATATTTTTATTCTCTCTTCATAGTTATTTTTTTCAGTATAGCGCAATTCTGTTTATTATTATTATTATTATTATTATTATTATTATTATTATTATTATTATCATATAGATACGTTTTTTAACAATTGACGAGAGCTCGATAGCCGATTCGAATTTCAAGCAAATACTTTGGTATCATGAGCGTACGTCTTTATACCCACAGTTAATTGATTTAACCTCGAATTCTTCAGAACGACGTTACGACCCTTGAGTACAACGGTACGACCCTTGGGTACGACGGTACGACTCTTGAGTACGACGGTGCGATCCTTGTGAACAACGGTAGGATCTTTGAGTACGACTGTGCGATCTTGGAGGCCGACGGTGCGATCCTTGAGTATGACACTAAGATCCTTGAGAACAACGGAATTCCCCCTGGGAACGAGGCTACGACCCTTGAGAACAACGTTACGACCCTTGCGTTTAATGCCATGATCTGAGACCTAACCTTTGAGGATTAGCTTAAAGGTCAAACTGTCATATCCTAGGGTCGTACCGTCGCGGTGAAGGGTCGTACAATCGTGGTGAAGGGTCGTATAGTCGTGGTGAAGGGTCATATAGTCGTGGTGAAAGGATCGTACAATCGTGGTGAAGGGTCGTACTATCGTGGTGAAGGGTCGTACTATCGTGGTGAAGGATCGTACCATCATGCTCAAGTGTCTTTTCGTAACGCTCAATGGTAATAGTAAACTGTCTTAAACTAGGAGGTACAAGGCTAGTCACACGTCCTCACCTGGGATACCTGGTTGGTACAGTGGACAAGGGTATCGTATACGCTGCATTCGCCACGTTGCTGGTTCGAATCCGACTAAAGCGAATATCTGCAGAGTTCTGGGAAATCATTAACATATCCACATCACCTTATCGTCAGTGATCATTCTGCAGTCATTGGGGCTTAATATCCCCAGGGTGTGAAAAATAAGTGGAAAGGCTACATTGCGCTTAGTCTATTAAAATCGATTCTGAGTTTTCATTTTCGTTGGAATGATATACTGGATTTAGTAATCTTTCAGTGATGTCTCACGTTTCCCCGCATGTGATTTCTTATGCTTATGATGTGAAGAACATTAGCAGACGTGTGTGTGTGTGTGTGTGTGTGTGTGTGTGTGCTGTAATGGTTCATGTAATTAAAGTAGCTGATCCCGATTCTTCTGTAGCTAAATAAACAAAGAAGATATCTTAACCAACCTCGATCTATGAGTCTCTTTTATCCTTAAGAGACTCCCGCAGCGCTCAGGAAGCCTGCCACGTCCACTGGGCGAGACCACAAGTCAAAAAGTACAATGATGGGTGCTCGTCCATGTGAGGAGAGGACGGTACAATTGACTTATACGGCTGTACGGCTAGGTGATGTCCCAGTGGATGATGATAGGGATATAAGGATAGGTGATGTCCCAGTGGATGATGATAGGGTTATAAGGCTAGGTGATGTCCATAGTGGATGATGATAGGGTTGTAAGGATAAGTGATGTCCAATTGGATGATGATAGGGTTGTAAGGATAGGTGATGTCCCAGTGGATGATGATAGGGTTGTAAGGATAGGTGATGTCCCAGTGGATAATGGTAGGGTTGTAAGGCTAGGTGATGTCCATAGTGGATGATGATAGGGCTGTAAGGATAAGTGATGTCCCAGTGGATGATGATAGGGATATAAGGATAGGTGATGTCCCAGTGGATAATGGTAGGGTTGTAAGGCTAGGTGATGTCCATAGTGGATGATGATAGGGCTGTAAGGATAAGTGATGTCCCAGTGGATGATGATAGGGATATAAGGATAGGTGATGTCCCAGTGGATGATGATAGGGTTGTAAGGCTAGGTGAGGTCCATAGTGGATGATGATAGGGTTGTAAGGATAAGTGATGTCCATAGTGAATGATGATAGGGTTGTAAGGATAGGTGATGTCCCAGTGGATGATGATAGGGTTGTAAGGCTAGGTGATGTCCATAGTGGATGATGATAGGGTTGTAAGGATAAGTGATGTCCCAGTGGATGATGATAGGGTTGTAAGGATAAGTGATGTCCCAGTGGATGATGATAGGGTTGTAAGGATAAGTGATGTCCCATTGGATGATGATAGGGTTGTAAGGATAAGTGATGTCCCAGTGGATGATGATAGGGTTGTAAGGATAAGTGATGTCCCAGTGGATGATGGTAGGGTTGTAAGGATAGGTGATGTCCCAGTAGAAAGTAAACAAAGAAAATACATATGATAAAAAAGCAGTAGGAGGCTAAGCTCCACCAGGGTTAAGACTCTTGTAGCAACAGTTTCCACTGTCACTCTGCAAAATTCTGCTCGAGTTCACTGACAGCGACATGACGATGTGGTGAAGTCACTCTCATGACCAGCATGAGGCATCTGCTTCACTGTAATTGTTTCAGCAAGCACCTGAAATTGACCTTGTGTATTTTTACGTGGCCTTTCAGATCAAAGGTCAGGTAATCGAGCAGTTACGTGACCTTGACCTTTAGAATGGATGGCCACCGCCTCTGACTCCCGTCAGTCAACAATCCATGGAAATCTTCCAGGATCCCGCCATAATGAAATTAACACCCTCACAATTAACACTCTCAGCATGGCTGACCCAACTTGATACCCGTGCATCATTTCAGTAGAGTGTCCAAGGGATGTCCAACAAAAGGTACTCTGTACAAGCAGCGACCATATCCAAAAAGGTAGACATTTGTCCCTAAAATGAAAATACGGCTAGACGTGAACACTATCGCACCGAAGGGGCTTGCCTCACACGGCAGTAAGATTTGGGTTAAAGTAATCATTGCCAGTGGAGATGTGGACACGATGCCATGTGGACACGGGATATAGGCACAAGCTGTTTGACTCCAACTGGCAGACGACCACCTGTTGGTCTGGAACGTGTACACACTATCTGATTAACGCTTGAAAGATGTTGACATCTTGTCCATTGCAACATAATAACCTTTGTTTATTCTTTGGGACTTCAATGCCCACCATCAGATTGGCTCATAAGCCAAACCCAAATAGTAATCACGAAGTGAACTTAGTCACGGATGATCTAGAAATTACCCTGCTACTTACTGGAGAACGAACACACACCCTTGGAGAAAATTTGGACCTCACCTTTACGTTTACTGATCTTACACCGAGAATTCGCTGGGAGGTGGGCACTGAGCTGACAAGTGACCATTTCACTCAAGTAAGGACACAGAGTTGGAGGTCCTTCCTCTATATCTCTCCCGCTACCCAGATTTCGGAATATCAAGAAAGCTATCTGGTATGTGTTCCACACGGAACTCCATAACTGGCTCCCAGGTTACGAACCAGTGGATGATTCTAGCCTCCATAACCAAGACTTGGTAACACAACCCTCTAGCAGGTTGCAGGGAAGGATATTGGGTGTTCTCGTGTGACGTCTCGCGCTCTCTATTCGCCATTATGGAGAACAACCTGAGCGTGGAGTGTTTGTGTGTGTGACGGAAACCAGAGGCAGCCATGGTAAACTTTCGTGCTGTATTTAGGTGTCCAAATCGATCGAACTGAGAAATGGTAAAGAGTTTCTTTCGAATTCCAAAAGCAGCTGAAAATGAGGGTGCGGAGGCGAGTGAATTATCGACGAAACGGAGAGAACTATGGATATCAGCACTTAGCAGACCAGGATCTCTGACTTGTCAGCAGCACCTCACCGAGTTTGTTCAGATCATTTCCTTAATATCGTCTTTTTTTTTCTCTGATATTTCTTGCTCTTGCTGAAATATTATAGTTTGAGTGGGTAGGGGTAACAAACATCAAATGACACAGACAGTTTCTCAATTTGTGTTTGGTATAATATCGAATTGTCGTACAAAACATCAAAATTTGAATACTTCTTGATTTTATGATGAGAAAAAGGGAGGAAAGAAATGTATGATTAGAATCAAGTTATAATCTAGTTCACTAACCAAGGTAACGATTGAAATCTTTGCCATTATCCACCTGAAGTCCTTTCTCTAGTCAATTATATGAATTTTACATTGAATTCACCTCAAACAAAATAAGTGTGCCATGATTAAATCAAATTAAAATCTCCATACGATACACCGAAGCTATTATGAAAGCTAAAAGATTATTTAAATGATACTTACCCGTCCAAGTATAACATTTTCCTAATGTCTCGCATAAACTTTTAGTTCTCTCACCCAACCACAAACAAAATTACTGTCCACCGTAAGTGCTCGGTTCTTTCTTGCTGTCTGGTGTGGCCTATGCAAGTCAGCTGACGATGTTGGGATAACTTGATGGAAAACATGTAAACTACCGATCTATACCTTCTCTTGTTTCACATTTTTTATCATTCCTTTTGCGTCCAGTTGAAAGCTCTGGTAGTACTTCTTTTTTCTGTCAGACGTTGTTTGGTTGGCCTCCATAATGGTGGATGTGTGGCTAGTATAACCTCAGCGAAACACCCTGTACTCCGAAGACCAACCAGGCACCACAGAGACGAGGTCAGGGAGCAGAAACACAGCGTTTGAAGGCGCCTGCGACGGCAACACACCCTTGAAGGAGTGGCACCCCTGCGAGCCATGGTCCACATGATCGTAAAGTCACACGGGAAGTAAAGGAAGAAAATATGGCTTGAGTGGTGTGCCACCTACATCCTTTTCACACTGGCGGTCTTGAGATCCATTATACACCTTGTCCGTGGGATATTCTCAGAGATTCTAGAACGCATCAATAACTATGTTTTTATGATCAACAATAAGAACATAATTTTCTAATTAGAATTATATACGTAGAACTCGCTTAGTGTAACGTTGTTTGAGTTAGCCGCTTGCGTTATAAGCATGGGTTGCTCAACTGCCAGACGTATGAGGCATTAGAGAAGTCTCTCTGTCAGGCATACATAGTGAAATGCGTGGTATACTTTGAAGTGTTTTTGTCATAACAGAAGTATTATCAAGGGTTTCGTCAGTAATATTGTGAGAGTGTTATAGCTTTACAATACACTAAATAGGATCAAGTCTTTTAATCGGTCTCATAGGATTTGTTTCTCAAATTAGGAATCATCTTCGTACCTTGACGCTGCACTCTCTCCATCGTCTGCCTTTTTTCTAGGTAGGGTGACACTATTCAAGACTGGGTCGTGCCAGTGAACTGTTAATAGGAAGGATGTTTTCACAGGACCTAAATTCGAAGGGCCTATCTATTATCTATGAATCCAAGAAGTTTGTTCGCTTTTTCCACTGTGTCTGTGCACCGCTTGGTTTTTGGTCACCAGAGATTATTACGCTCAGGTCTTTTTCCATAATTGCATTTTGCAGTTCATCAAAATTGGTGGTGTAGCTTACCTTTTGCTTTGCGTTACCGATATATATATATATAAAAAAAAATTACTTATCGGTATCAAAATTTATTTACTACCTATGAGCTCAGTCAGTCAGTCTGTCCGTCTGTCTGAAGCTGCTGACGTAGATCTATTTTTCCAGCTTTGTTTCATCCGTGAATTTCAGTATCTTACAATGCCGCCCAATATCAGTATTGTTAGTATATATGAAAAAGAGAACACCACTTGTTACGTCTAACCATTCTGAAGTTTGACCATCAAACACAACTCTATATATGACCAGGCAATTAATTTCTTCTCCACCGAAGTACAACCCCATCATTGCCATGTGACTTAGCTTTTGTAAGTAGCCTTTGATGCGGAAGCTTGTCGGATGTTTTTCGACAATCTAGGCAGATGACAAAAACTGCTTTAGCAAATCGGCTCATTTTTCTTGATTTTCCAATACAGTTTACCCATCAGTCTGGCTACAGCGATGCTAATTTGAATAGAGGCGTTTTACAATGTTTTCCGTGATACAGGAAAGGTTATTGTTAGTATAATACAAAGATTACGTAATGGTCTCTTCCTTTGTAATATTTCATCGTTTGTGTGCACGTTTTCCTGTAATGGTAATATATGTGTTGTTATAGTCAGTTGTAGTCGCAAACTGTAAATGGATGACGAAAGATGTATACGAGAGAGAGACCATGTCGTAATAGTCCTTATTTTCTCTATGGACCTTTTTTAGAACCAAGGATCAAAAGAATTTTAACTATATAATGGAGGAGCGGAGCGTCTGACTTCCTCTGAATTCATAAGCCGATGAGTATTATTATTGCCGGACGAGTTCCAGGAAATATTGGTATGATGAAAATATTCACCAATGATTTTTTGATTCAGATGATCGAACTTTATTTCTCTCAGTTCGTTATTATGGAGACCAACGTTCGACAATGGATATTTCTTATATATATATATATATATATATATATATATATATATATATATATATATATATATATATATATATATATATGTATGTATGTATGTATTAATAACACCAGTAATTTTAGGATTTAGTTGTGCGCCGACGAAATCTACAAAGAATCAGTGTTAGTTTCTGTAAGTGTTTGCCGTTTTTGTACCATGGATCAAGCGTGTAATTAGCCGTGCGTAATCACCGAATAGTCTATCAAAAGGGATTACGCTCGTGATCTCTTGAGCCTCCTGATAGATTTAATCAGGTATCTCTTTAAACATGTGTTTACCGTCAGCATCTGCAGCTTCGTCAGTAATCATTTTCCAGTCAGCCACCACCCTTACACTACGCAGTACTGTTTCAAGTCGTTTTTATAAAGTTACTTGTCTCTGTCATGTCATGGCCTTCAGTTATCACTGCACTGCATTAACTAGTCCCTGTCTGCATCCTACATTTGATTGAGATACTTCTGTCGTTTCTGCTAGATTGAGGGTCATTTTTGATGCCCTAAACCTTTCACTGTAGTTCAGCTTTCTTAGCTGGGTTTTACCATTTGAGTTGCCCTACTCTGGGGCTCAATCACTTAAACCTTAGTGTTTCTGTAGGTGCGTTCGTCTGTATGCATGATCGCTCTCCAGCAGTGTCCCAGGGGAAAAAAAGTTTGTGCCATCAAATAGGAGTCTTATACCTCAGATTATGATATTCCATCTATAAAAATCGATACAAAGAGTAGTTGCAATCGAATTTCTCCCACAGTGTATTCTGGCTAGGCTTGAAATCATTAAAGGCTCTTATTGATCGTGCGTCTGGCAAACCAGCGAAGCAGCTGATAAAGTGTAAACATCTCAAAGGCATAGACTTCAATACTTCGGTTAAAGGTTTGTGATTGTAAATGGCTAAGTGTATTTTGTAGATCTACTGATAAATGATTATTACGTCGGAAAATAAAACTTGATTGTATTCTGCTTAGGGAAACACAGGCAGAGGCTCAAAAACTCAACATTAAGACTCCAACATGAGATTAGATTTGGAGGGGATATGAAGACATTGAAACGAACAAAGAGCTGGTGTTAGGCGCTCTTATATATGAGTGAGTAGTTAAGAGATCATTGTTTCAAGAGCTGCTGTTTGTCTCGAACTTAGGATTGAGGTTGATGAGCTTGACTAGTTGTAGGAAAAATATGTTACCAGGCAGGATTAAGATTAGACAGGCCTTTAAAAGAACTGAAGGCGATTTCAAATCTGAAATGCACAGTAAATCGGTAAAATGGCCCGTGATTACATAGGCTGGATACAACAGTGTACAAGATGTACTGAAAATGTTAACATAAGCCTTGATAATAGCGTGCTTCAGGCTGGTAGTGATGCCGGGAGTATAGTGTCATATTCTGTAACACAAGGTCCTGGTGCCAGGAGCAATGCCACCTGTACAGTAGCAGTTATTGATGCACACAAGTGTTTCGTGTTACTGAAATGTTACTGATGCTATGTTTTTATGCATTTTATAACAGTTGAAATTCTATCAAATACTGAAGCCTTGCTTGCTGAAATCAAGATCCTTGAGGGAAAATTATCAAAGTTTTCATGAGTTGCTGGAACAAATTAAGAAGAGGGAAATGACATGGCGGAAATGCACCAGGTGATAGCTGCCAGACATTCCCGTATGGTGCATCCAGGTATGCATCTCACATCTTGGGTTATTGAGTGTGGACAAGTCCACAGTGACTCTCATGGTTCAATGTAGTGCTCTACATGTTAGGTTAGTTACGAGTTACCAGTAAAATTGCCTTTATCCTAATCATTGCAAATTATAGGGTTAGGCAGATTGTGCTTGATGAATTAGGTAACTGTGTTTGCAACACTAACTTTCTATGCTTGCTAGGCTAATATTAGGTAAGGTTAACGTCAGGGTTTAAGGTTTACGTCAGGTTGGTTACGGTGGATATTTAATTTACCATGACAATTTCTTGTTTAGTAAGACATCACTCCACATCAGTAGTAAACACTTTCATCACTGTTTCATAACCAGAAACTTCCTGCTCCATAATTGCTTTCTATGCTGAGTAAAGTTGCCGCACGCTAAAACTGTTGTTTAATTAGTGATTGCAGGTGACGCACAATTAATGCTGTCCAGATGTATTTGGTTCATAATGTAGATGAGACTGGTTTTATAACTCCTTTAGTCATCTTCCCTTCTTCTTGTCTTGTTTCCACTTATTTTCTGTTCTGTTTCCTTTGATCAAATATTTTTTGTGTAAGTAAAGATATTAATCCACCTACAAAAACTCAAAGGAATACGCGCAAGAGAAATTGATTTATCAATAGATTAGGAGTATTAATTGTAGCACGTTGCTGTTCCTTTGAACACATGGAGCTCCTAGCAGTTGAGACCCTCAAAACCAAGCATTCTCCCGCATTCTGTTCAAGATTATAATTTGAAATACAAGTTAATGACTTTTTAGTTTAAGAATAAAGATTGAGTAAGGAAATATTTTCTTGACTTATGCCATCAAAGCCATCGTGTGCGTAGATAGATTTGTCTTCATGTCCAAGTATGAGTATATAATTTGCGCGATGCCACAGTAACTAATAACTAGTAAATTTGGAGAGACAGAAGCCTCCAGACTGTTATTCTCCTTTCAAAATCATTGCAGACGAACATCATATTAAGATATTTGCATGAGTGACGGTATCGTCGTCTGTTTGTGGATTATCGTATATCGTACGATGCTCGTCATGGTTCACCGTTACGGCTTCATAACGTGTGTGTGTGTGTATATATATATATATATATATATATATATATATATATATATATATATATATATATATATATATATAATTCTTTGTAACAGTTTGAGGAAAATCAGCCTCCGTGGCCTAATGGATAAGGCATTGGCCTCCTAAGCCAGGGATTGTGGGTTCGAGTCCCACCGGGGGTACGGGAACGGCTTTTGCTTCTAATCGCTGACATGAAACATGAACGAAACAATACAGTTGGATTTATACTTCGATTAAAACCTTAGCAATTTGGTGTGAGGGGTCTAGGAATATTGATTCGTTAGACCATGCAGTTAATCTTGCGTCTGGCAGTTATCTTTGTGTTCGTGACACACCATTAAGTGAACAAAATTCATAGCCGCATTTTTTTGTAGAATGCTTGGATAGAACTGTCTTTTTATTGTATATCTTTATGTTACATTTTGTTTTCAGATGTTAACCTTGTATTTATTTTGATAAAATTTAATTCCAAACTTGGAAACATCCTGCAGCAAGCGTGCTATACTCTGCAAGGGAAAGTATCGTACCGTGATGATAACACATTCAGAGCGATAACTTACCAGTTTGCTTGTTTATATCTGATGGAATATATAAGGATATTTGGGAATGTAAGTTTAAATGTTGGTCGATCATTACTAGAACAAACTACATAGCAGCTGTTTGTGTTTAATCAGAGCTGTACATCACGAGCGCTGTCTCCGCTGCTGCCTTAACCGTACGCAGCTGCAGTTTATGATAGCTCCTCCACTTTAATTTTTCTTTCATATTCTGCTGTTCATTTGTAGCTGTCTGATTCTCTCTCTCTCTCTCTCTCTCTCTCTCTCTCTCTCTCTCTCTCTCTCTCTCTCTCTCTCTCTCTCTCTCTCTCTCATGTCCGGTATGGTGTCCCACCCATATATTTCTCAGGAAGACAAAGGCAGACAGTGAAACCAAGGGTTGTCAAAACAAAAATCCTAATTTCAGAAAAAATTGCAAGACATCAACAAAACAACGTATGTAAAATCGAGACTCAAGAAGGTTGCAAGCAAATACCTTATTGACACAATTTTGATCGCCGTTTCCCGTGACAGCGAGGACTACTAGTTTCAGGAACAAACGAAGAAAGGACACAGTCGCTCACATCCATTCTCTAGCTGCCATGTGCAATGCACCGAAACTATATATATATATATATATATATATATATATATATATATATATATGGTTGCGAGGCGTGGGCTATGGATAGAGTTGTGCGCAGGAGGATGGATGTGCTGGAAACGAGATGTTTGAGGACAATGTGTGGTGTGAGGTGGTTTGATCGAGTGAGTAACGTAAGGGTAAGAGAGATGTGTGGAAATAAAAAGAGCGTGGTTGAGAGAGCAGAAGAGGGTGTTTTGAAGTGGTTTGGGCACATGGAGAGAATGAGTGAGGAAAGATTGACCAAGAGGATATATGTGTCGGAGGTGGAGGGAACGAGGAGAAGAGGGAGACCAAATTGGAGGTGGAAAGATGGAGTGAAAAAGATTTTGTGTGATCGGGGCCTGAACATGCAGGAGGGTGAAAGGAGGGCAAGGAATAGAGTGAATTGGAGCGATGTGGTATACCGGGGTTGACGTGCTGTCAGTGGATTGAATCAAGGCATGTGAAGCGTCTGGGGTAAACCATGGAAAGCTGTGTAGGTGTGTATATTTGCGTGTGTGGACGTATGTATATACATGTGTATGGGGGTGGGTTGGGCCATTTCTTTCGTCTGTTTCCTTGCGCTACCTCGCAAACGCGGGAGACAGCGACAAAGTATAATAAAATAAATAAATGAAATATATATATATATATATATATATATATATATATATATATATATATATATATATATATATATATCAGAACTCAAGAATAGCTACATAAACGAGAGCCAACATTGAGGAGTAAGCCATGTCATTACAATAGTACATGAAATCGTAGCGCAAGAAGGAGAGTGAACATCTTTCCTTGATTTTGCAAAGCGATTTGACAAAATACGCCAAAGAATATTGCCATATGAGTAGCTAAATAGAACATTATGATATGAAGATGGATCAAAATGTTTCTAACTCACAGAAGGTTGAAAATAGTAGCAAACTTAACCATATCAGAAGTTGGATGTGGTGTGCCCCCAGGATGCTGTGTTAGCTTTGATAATCTGTGATAATATTAGACTACCACAGCGAATTAGGAGAAAGTATAGTAGATAGCTTCGTTCATGACAAGAGCAAAATGATTATGTCAAAAGCTGACCAAAAGGAGACGCATGAATGAAATAGACACGATCTACAAATGGGAAGATGTGAACCCGATGGAATTTAACGGAAGATAAATTTGACCGATCAAGTAATGGAACAAGGAAGAGTACACCAGCGAAACCTAATGAGGCCCAACAAAACAAGTCACACTAAATGAAACTTGGGAAAAATTTGGGTGTAATCATAAATGCGAGACCAGAATTCAGAGAACATATTGAGGTGATAACATCATCAAATCAAGTACTCTGTGACATGATTTAGACCACAAAAGACAGAAAACTATTGATGATAGTGATTAATGTATACAGAAGCAAAACTGAATACTTTTGTGTCGCGTAGGCACTATCTAAACAACTATAGATAAACACTAGGGGAGAAATCAGAAGCATTTTACGAGGATGATGGAGGGATGGAACGTATAGACCTCCAGGCAAAGCTGAGCGAACTAGAACTGTACAGCCTGGCAAGTAGAAGAGAAAAATGCATTATGATCTACGGGAGGCAACAACTTGATGGTATGAAGGAACATATATTGAACCTGGAAGCTTGTCAAGATGGAAGATAGAGTCCCTGTATGTTCAAGATTACCACGGAACATCCCAACTATAGATCAAGAAAAATTGAATGAAAGACCAGCCATAGAGCTAGAGCAACCACTCAGTATGCTGTCTGCAGGAAAAAGAAACATGCATGGATCAGCTACAGAAACATTTACATGAAGAATTGACATGGGGTTGAAATCAGTCCCAGGTGAACCCATGGGTACGTCTCGTAGGTACCTCCTTATTTCTCAAGTCATATTCTCCAACCATATGTATTCAAACACACTGAAATCATGTTGCAGGAATGTGTGCATGAGAGAGACTTTTGAAGTTACCATCGTCCTGAACCTGCCGCCGGAGTCATACATTAAAACAGAAAAAGAAACAGACTGTCTCCTTCCTGATGTTAGAGTACCATTTCAGTATATGGATGATGAAGTATTCAACAAGCTATTCATACACTACATCAGGCCTAGATCAGAATATGTTTCTTAGGTTGCTCACCTCACCTAACCTAAAGAAGAAACTCTGACAGGAAAGGTCCAGAAGAAGGCTGTGAAGAAGGTGTCAGAATTAAGATATGTGAGTTATTGGGAGAATTTGCTTACTATAGAAGAGAGAAGAGCGAGAGATGATTGTATCACAACTTTCTTAAATCACTTATGATGATGATGGTAGTGTAGTGTTTCCAAAGACTAGGGACAGAGCAACCAGAAGCCGTTACATGAAATTATACAAGAAATTAGATGGAAAGAAGTGCTTTTATAGTGTGAGTGGTGAATGAAAGGGATAAACAAAATGAAAATATAGTAATTGTTGACAGCACAGAAAAGTCCAAAAAGATGTTTGATAGTGAAGACTGTTCAAGAGACAGGACCCCACGAGTGTAAAACTCACTCCCAGTGAATTACAGAATGGGTAATTACACACACACACACACACACACACACAGTTACATAAATAATGGTACAAAAATACATAGGTTCTCTAGTTATATATTTGTATTTATTCGTCGTTGTTAAACGGACCAAATAGCAGAAAGAAGAAAATGATACATCTTACTTAAGATAATAGTTTTAGGGGGACAATGCTGTGTGTGTGTGTGTGTGTGTGTGTGTGGATCAGAGAGGAAGACATGATAGGTAAAAGTGGGAGGCGGTTGCTACATCCGCCCGCGCTCAATAGATGGCAGCACGACACCAGCCGGGTCAACATATCGGCCACCAAGAGCATCGAGTTCTGCCAAGATATTCAAATAGAAAATATCGTTAACATATTTCAGCCTTTTCATTTCTTATTTCTGTTTGAATAAATTGTTAATATCAAAATCTTGGGAGATCCAAGAATTTAAGTTGTTCGTCTTTAGTGATCTTTTATCAAATATTCTTTCCTTGCAATAAGCATTGTATTATTCTTTAAGCGTGAAGGGCCGTACTAGCAACAGTGTGTACAAAAAAGGGATGGTGTTGGTAGGTGCAGCGTTTAACTTGGCCTTATACCACCACTGTTTACTTGCTTTAGACTGTCGCTCACCCACGCAAACCCGCTGTCCAGGGTCGCTGTAGTCTTGCTCACACTCGTTCTTCACCGTTGTCATCCACTAGTTTTTTTTTTTTTTTTATTAATCATTGATACTGTTACCGTTAGAGATCCACAGACTTTGGTGCCTGGCCTTCAACCAGACTGAGTGTTGGCTATGTCTTCTCCGTGCTCTCACGGGCTGTAAGAGCGATCTATAATCCTCTGCCAAACTTTTCATCCACACCATCGCTCCTGTTCTGTTGTTCAGTACAAGGTTGAAACTAATGTGACGCTGTCCTATGTGGATGAAGGGAGTAAATATGAGAATTAGCTTGTACTTCATCATCCAGTCCCAGACTATATCATCGGCCTCACGGGTAACTTTAAACCACGTTTATCTCAAACCCAACATCTGCCTCTAACTTCGCTCAGCATCCTCTACACGTTGCTGGTAATCCCGATTCCATGTATTGAACTGACCCGATCATATCTACCAGGCCACCGTAGATGGCTCAACTGCGGCACAAGAAAAATTTCTTCTATCCACCAGATCTACTACCAACAGATCCCGTACCTGTATCTTTGAAACCCTGAAACATCCCACTTCTTAGGACTGATCATTTTTCATTGTCACCCTGATCGGGTCACTCCTCGTATCTTACAAGGAGTCATCTGTAAACAAATGGATAGGGTTTGTAACATGCGTAACAATACGCTTTTTACATGTACTGATGAATCCTTACTGGCCAACAGTAAGGCTGGTACGGGTGCGGCAGACGCGGTCTACAAGTGCTAAACAGTGTCATCCACTCTTAACCTTAGCAAGAAAAACTTAGCTCTTGGTTCAGCTTCACCCACTGTGAACGGTGTAATATCTTCATGACACAAAGTTGTAAAGTACAAATCGAGTTTATGTTGTAATACTGACTCGAAATCAGCTCTTGCAACACTCTTAGAACCTGTTCCTTTTGTCATTTGCCTGTTTACTGAAGTCTTTAATAATACCCTAGATACCCAGTTTTTATATATGTACTTACATATTTGACATAAATGTCTTGACCATGTTGGTACACTTTGATAACTGTGCTGAAAATGTTTCTTTTCTGCTCCGTGTCCCTCCCAGCAGACTTGTCTGACCAGACCCACAGTCCGCGTCGTCCTTGTGTAAGTGACCCGCCTGGAGAGACATGGTAAAATACCTGGTTGTTGTAGCATTAGGTACTATGATCTCTGGTTCAAGGAACACCAGTATGGAAAACGTTGACATTGTACCAGGCAGTGTAATGTGACTGCTATGATAGGCCAAGGGAATAGGTTCAGATTCTCCTGTATATTGCCAATATTGTAGCTCTCTATACCTTGTGCTATAGTAACACCATGAACCATGACTCCAGCCTCATACGATGGAAGGAGAAACATCTTGGGTCCTAGAGCATACATAGGCACTCCCGTAGTTCACTTTTCCATCTGTAACCGTTAGTATCACTTTGTATCCTGCTAGTTGTACTCTACGTATCTGATATCAGTCATCTCTGGACTGTGGCGTCAGCATCTCTCACATGTTTCTCGTTCTCAATCTGTAGCCAGTCAGTCGAGATGGGGGTGTGTCCGGGTGACGTCAGTTGCATATTCCTTTTTGACAACCAATCAGAACTGACCTTGGATTTTCTTTGTATTGTTTCCAAGTGCAAGTACATTCTGTACCTTGTATGTGATGTATTTTTACCTACCTTCTTGTTGCCATCAACATCGCTGTCATCTGTTTATTGTAAATCCTGCTCCCAGATGCACTTTAAGCCTATGATAAATTTTCTTCCCTTCCGACATGATGATAAACCACTGTATCTCTGGACCCACCTGTTACCCTCCTGTATGAATTTGCTTGTCTACACCACCCACCCTCAGCTCCACCCTTCACCCATACCTCTGTCTGCTGAGACAAATATAGTCTTTTGAACAAAAAATGAAGCGTCATCCTCCGGCAGCTGCAAATAATGGTAATCGGTAGTTTCCAGGCTACATATGTGTTTTTTATATTATTATCATACTTGAACGAGCGCGTCTGCCTGCATATATATATATATATATATATATATATATATATATATATATATATATCTTTCTTTTCTTTTTTTCATACGATTCGCCATATCCCGCGTTAGCGAGGTAGCGTTAAGAACAGAGGACTGGGCCTTTGAGGGAATATCCTCACCTGGCCCCCTTCTCTGTTCCTTCTTTTGGAAAATTAAAAAAAAAAAACGAGAGGGGAGAATTTCCAGCCCCCCGCTCCCTCCCCTTTTAGTCGCCTTCTACGACACGCAGGGAATACGTGGGAAGTATTCTTTGTCCCCTATCCCCTATATATATATATATATGTGTGTGTGTGTGTGTTTATACATGCACACTCGTACACATATTGACCATCACGGTCCCGCCTGGGTTGGAAACAAAGTGGCGGCACTCGGCCCACACCCAACCCAGCTTCCATCCTTTCCCCGAGGGTGATCATAAATGAGCACTTGGCTTGGACTTTGTGTGTGTGTGTGGGATTTCATTTGCGTGTTACGAGGAGAAAGTTTTACACGTGTAACCCTGTCTCATAACCCTGTATATGTGTACCATGTTTTTACTCCTATGTATGCATGTACACACACACAGACCAGCCTAAGCCAGATGTGTGTGTGTGTGTGTGTGTGTGTGTGTGTGTGTGTGTGTGTGTGTGTGTGTGATTAATACACTTACTGAAGGAGCACTGTCAGGTGGGCTCTGCTCCTTAACTCAGTGTTCTCATGCAGCTTCTTGAATCTTGCAGTGGTATACGCACTTACTTCATCCCTCCAAAGCCTGTTCCCGTGTCCTTGTGGCTCATCTGGTGCCGAGGCCAGTCTGCTTGAACTATATCTCGGCTTGAGTCGACGTTGATCAAGTCATGATTTTGCTCATGGTCCTTCCTACATGGTTTAACGGTCACAGACGTAGGCTGACGTAAGATGACGTCGGCTCTGCTCACAGTATCGTACTTTGGTTCCCTTGTTTGGTAATCACAATCTGGTCTGCTCATTCCCATTTCCCATCTTCATTAATTCATTTCTGCCAAAATTCCATTTCATCTCTCTCGTATCACTGGTGCACTCTGTCGCGGTCTTAAGATATCAGAAATTCGTGTTTCCGTCATAAATTCGGCGACGATAGAAAGTATATTCAGTAATGATTCGATTTCATCTGGGAATCATTCATCGAAATCATAGTAGTCGTGTTAACAGTATACTGCCCATATCGGATACAGTAATTTTCCTGAAGTACATTTACCCAGGATTACATCAGATTTCGTAGGTTTTAAAACGTCTAAAATCACATGTGTCCAGATAGGCCTTTTTTGTTGCTAGAAAGACGTTTAAACCGCTAGCTCCATGTCGAAGTTCATTAGCCTCCGTTCCACTGACAAGCCATCCCTGATTTAATGATTTAAGTCATAGGTTTACCGTCGGGCACAGATAAAGGGCTATGGAAGATATAGACGATAAAAAGTCTTCCGTCAACCCGCCTCAAATATCCCGGGCGGACGTGGGAGGCGTGTGTGTGCAGGAGGGCGGGGAGTGAGGCAGGCGAGCTGGCGCCATCTACAGGTGGCGGGAGTCACCAAGTCTCTTTGTTTACATTACTGGGTGGCTGTTGGAGAGACGCGCTTGAACTGTCGTTAGTTGGGATGTGGTCCCCATTATCATTTTATATATATATATATATATATATATATATATATATATATATATATATATATATATGGTTAGGCAGAACATTTCCATTCGCACTTTCATTAAAGATCATACCATAGCACTGAGATTCTTGTTTCGCTTTTTCTGATTGCTGAGTACGTGCGTTGTTGTGGAAGCTGGATATGTACATTTTCAAATACCATTTTCATTATTCTATTTTTCTAACTTTCTCGGTGAGCTTTAGACCCCTGGAGAGAATTTATTCGAATACCTTACGTATCGCATCCACGCAGTTAGTTGTAAGATAAGACTAAGACTGCTTCACTCACTTTCATTCTCTGGCTGTCCTGTGCAATGTTCCGAAATCGCAGCTCCTTATCCACAACCAGGCCCAACAGACCTTTCCGTGATTTCTCATGACCTTTTCATATGCGATGGTTCAGTCTGTCGATAGTAGGTCGCATCCTTAATACGACATAGTTCCTATATCCCGTGCATGCATTGCACCCTTCTGCATGTTCAGGCCCCGAGCACTCTCAATCTATTTCTCTCCATTCTTCCATCTTCAGTTTGGTCTCCACTCCCACCCAGTTCTGACATATATATCCCCTTTGTCAACCTCTACTCACTCATTCTCTCCTTTTGTCCAAACCATTTCAACACACCTCCTCAGCTTTCTCAACCATACTCTTCTTATTACCACACCTTTCTTTTACTGTTTCTCTCGATTAATCCTCCTCACACCACAGACATTCACCCTCTTCATTGCATTCTTATCAATAGCCCACATAGTGCCCTCTCTTTCCATACTTTTCTTAGTGTTCCCAGTACCTTCGCCATCTCATCCACCCCTGAGATTCACTTCAGCTCCCATGGTTCCATTCGCTGCCATATCCAACTCCAGGTATCTAAAACAATCACTTCCAAGATTTCTCCATTTAAACTCGCATCCTAAATAACCTGTCCCTCTGCCCTACGAAACCTAATGACTTTATTTCATTTAGATTTACACAACTTTCTCCTTCCACATAATCTTCCAAACACAGAAACCTACTTCTGCAGTTTCTCACTCGATACTGCGACAAGCGCCGTGACCCTCGCCCCACCACCACCACCACCTAACCTTCATAGACTGCAGACCTGCTTTTCTCTCGAAGACCCTTGCATTCGTCTCCCTTCATCCCATCCATAAATTCCGTTAACTTAAATAGCCATGTTGACAGCGTACACCCCCACCCTACCACTTCTCTTTCCTCTTTCCACATATTCACTTGCCAAGACTCTCTCAACTTTGCATACCTCCACCTCAAATCTGTCTATTCTCTCATTAAACACATTCAAAATATCTTCAACATTTCCTGTTACCGCATCCGCATTTGCTCCCTTCACCGATGTTCCCATGTAGTTTATAGTTTTCCTATAATTATCAGTTCCTTTCCGAAAGTTTTCTTATTCTAAAAGTTTGCTGATTTGCTCACTCCCATTTCTCATTTGCCGTTTTTTTCAGCCCGTACACCCTCTTCCTCTTGACCTTTTGTCGTTTTCTTTCGTATAGTGTATATCGTAGTGTTTTGCACGCCTTCCTTACAAATAACAGCCATACACGACTCCTCTCTCTTTCACGAGCAACTTGGCCATCCCACCACTCATAACTGTTTCTCGCATGTCCACCTCCCATCCTCCACATGCTACACCCTTCCCTCGCACGTGTCAACCCTTCTCAACCACTGCCTTAGTTTCATTTGCATCCACCTTTTGTCATTTAACAATCAGTCCTTCCTGCTAACTCTTCACGTACTGAGAATAGTGCACGATTTAACCCAAGGCCGACCAGCCATACGGGTCTGTTTACGTAGTAAGGCAGAGTGGAAGTCATTGAGAAAATAGATCTAGAACTATGTAACTGATAGAGATTTTCTATCAGCATCAAATTCTGGGTCATGGTAAATGCACAGGTTGAAAAATAATGAGATGAAATTTCGAAGATGCTTATTGCTAGAGAAATTTGTAACACTAGATTATGTTCTGTTTCGCTGTAGGATATCGTATAGTGACATCATCGACCGAAAATTTACCATTTCTTAACACAGGTTAAACTAACCTCACTATCAAGTGCATTTATGTGGAAATAATGGAGAAGCAGACGGTTATCTGAGAACGTATGATAACTGGAAGGCTCAATAATGGAGAAGCAGACGGTTATCTGAGAACGTATGATAACTGGAAGGCTAAATAATGGAGAAGCAGACGGTTATCTGAGAACGTATGATAACTGGAAGGCTAAAAGATCGACGACATGAGCACGACAGTCCGACCCCTTGAGCTCGACGGTGCGACCCCTGAGTAAGATGGTGCAACCCTTGAGTACGACAGGACGACCTTTTATACGCACGGTGGCTTGACGTTCGGCCTAACTCAAGGGTTAGATCAAAGGTTACACCATCAAGCCCAAGGGTCACACAGTCGATGTCGTGAGGGTAAGGGAACCACTTGCCATCAGCACCCCCCCCCCTTCCCACACACACACACACACACACACACACCACTGTATCCAAAGATAATTGTGTTGTACCTGTAACCTGAAACAACGGATAACAGCTGAAACTACAACTAGCTTCAGTACGCCTGGGGGAACTTTACAATACACTTTGCTACTCCACCAGCTATGCCAGGTATATACCACCGTGTTACCCTGGCATCAAATGTATATGGTATACTTTATCCAGGCTTCATATACCATGTATATTATCCAGGCATGAACACGCATATATGTATTATCCAGACTTTATATGCATAGATTACGCTTTGTCCAGGTATAATATGCACATACAGTGCATTATCCATGCATGCCATTAACATATAGCGTATTATCCATGCATGACATTCACATATAGCGCATTATCCACGGATAAAATGACTTACAGCGTACTATCCGTGCTTGACACGTACATATAGCATATTATCCAGCCATGACACACACACAGCATATCATCCAGGTATGATATGTAACGTTCTGTAAGCTCTACAACATTCCTCATAAACTTATTTTTCTGTTACAGTTGAATGTATGTTTAACGTGCAACGTTGATTTCCTGGCCTTATTGCAAACCAAATACCTACAACCTTAGAGATGCAGGTAAGGTTGGTACTGAATATGATCATAATGTAAAATTGTTATTTACGGGACGGTAAGTCCTATAGATGAGCATTGAAAATATTGTTTGGTATATTTCGTTAGCATTTGCCCAAAGTTAAAAGGTTCTAAATCTGAGACTACTCTGTGGGTGGGTAGTGTGGGTCTGGATGAATCAAGGAGAATTGACGTGACTTATGATGTCCCGTTATCATGGCGTTCCCTTCATGTGATGGTCTGGTTAAATCCATCATTATATTTATGTATTGCATATTTATTTTGCATTTGTTAAATGTTGGATTTGGATAGTGAGGTATCTTCTCACGGTACTGTAAATAGTGTTATTGAAAATGGTTTCAGTAAGGCATTCTCAAATACGTGGTTAATAAGATGATTTAGGAATTATTGATATATCTGAATATACGTCAACAATGTTTTCCTATGACAACGTGGCTGGACTCATAGCAGGGACTAGGTGGAAGCAAGTATAAAGTATATAATGAATTATACATCAGAAATATTCTATGTTTAACCTAAGCTTAGGATCTTCCGTGTAACAAGTGCAAAACAAATTCGCTGGGTCAGTGACATGCACGAGCTAAACACTGTTCCTGTATTTTCACTTTGATCTCCAGACATCACGAGTGTTTTTAGCGTCGTCTGCTGATAAATATTCCAAGAACCGAGAGGAACATGTGCCAACTCCTGAAGGCAGACTCAGCGGTGTCCGGACACAGTCGTGGCTGCCGCAAGCAAGCTCCTACGATGACGTCACAATATGGCGATCCTCGTTTTCATAACAATGGCCTTGATTTCATGGTTGGCGGGCAATTTAAGAGCGCGGGATTTTGTAATACAAGGGTACATGCTTAAGGTGAAGTATGTAGAAGTGACTACATCTTGAGTCACCTTATACAGTGGTGCAGTGTACGTATAGTAGTTCATGGCCCTTAAAGAGTCGAGGCCTTTTTTTCCCCCCCTCCATCTCCATTGTATTTTCATACGTGGAAATTCTGAGAGATAAATGTTAGCTAGAATTACTTAGAAGCATCTCATTGAATTGATATGCCAAAATTCTGGCACCGGAGAGTGGGTATATAATTTGTGATAAATATCCGTCTTATAGGATGTCAATATCTTTACAAATGAGTAAAGGGAAATTTCATGAATGCACTTCCATATAGCCTCATTCAAGCGAGTTTTTTTTTCATGATGCATTCAAGAAACACATAAACAACAGGCGACCATGTACTCGAGTAAAACTGCTTGCTGTCTCGTCTGTTCGAAGACAAGCACGGGAACACACATACTTACACACACACCAGCATACGGAACTATATATGGGAGAATATATATCGTCCTTATCGTATATTACAATGACCAATTATTGTCAGTGGAAAGCATTGTCTCCCTTGTTCAGTCGCAAAGTTTCCAGTGACGAATATTGACATCAACAATAATGTGCGCCATGCGATTCATACGTTGTTTAATGGCAACTTCCGTAAGTTGGAGTGTATTGGGTGCCCTCGCCACCATGCTGGGCTATTAATGTAAAAAGGTTGACCCCGCGGCAGGAAGGGTGGGGTGGGGGGGACGCACGGCGGGGCTGGCGGGTTGGCAGCTTCAGTTGTTCAAGGAGAACACGTCGGCCACATATAACGGCCCATGCTTGGTTCTTTCACAAAACAGAGGCGACGTTGTATATAGGTCAGGGCCTCGACGGAACACCAACTTTACCCAACACGCCAGAAAATACTTCGAGTCAGATTGTGAACTCCTTTGCTTTAGAATTCGGAGTTTTTCCCAGCCAATGAAAATCTCATATTTGAATATATTTTCGTAATAAAATTCATCTGAAAAAGAAATGAAATTCCCATAATGATCTGATGTTTTTGTATGTAATGCAGCACTAAAGTCTCGTGCGAGAAATGGAATGCGTTGTGTGGAAACTTGGCGTCTGCGCCGTACGCGCCAGAGGAACTAAGAATGGAAGCGCTCGATCCCATCGGAAGTGAGGATGTAAAACACGCTTGCCAGACGTAGGAAGTTTCTCTTCGCAGTTGTAGTTTTTCTTCACCCTTTGTAATATATTTGTATCTCAATCACTAATTATGTATATTCCTGTACCCTGTGGTGGAATTGAAGGAGATCAGTCGTTTCTGTCGAGCAGGGATGAATTTGTACACATTGTACCGTAGTGTCACAGACTCGGAACCGCTTCCGATCGAGCAAGAAAGAAATCCATTCATGTAGGCGAGCTGTATCCTTGAGGAATAATGGACCCGCCGGTTGCCTGGAGACCATATTTGTTTGTGTTGTGCACGTAACTCACAAAACCCTGAATTCTAAAAAAAAAAAAAAAAAAAAAGCTATCATTTACACTGGGGCCATATATCAAGATGTTCACATATCATTGACGATTGTAGTATCTTAAATATTCATAAAAATTATAACTAATCAGATAAGATACCTAGTTATCTTTAGATTTTAAGCCATGAGGTAGGTATAGATAGCAGCAGCGTTATCACGCAGTTTGAGGGAGCTTCTCTGAATGGCTGGGTAGGGGGTAAAGTTCCCTGGAACTGTTTTCGAACGATGAATGGGTAGAAAAAGATGTGGTTATAATGAATACGAAGAATACATTCAACGAACATATGTCTGTCTGAGACTTGCCAAACCACTGGATATCAATATGTAAGCTATGATAGACAAGGTGAATTTATCATCGTATGTGATCAGTAATATTAGAAGTAGTTTCACATGAATTCATTCATTCCCCCACCCACTGCCCCCAACCACGTAGAGGCAACAGAAACAGTACGATAATAGCGAAAAATCAGAGGGCATGAACCACCACAGGAAGTGTCATCCACTACGTGATGTGCGGGTGGCGGTGACCACCGACCCTCGCCACAGACACACCCTCCCTACCCAAGCTTCCCCTGTCTGTAAATCTGTCTCTGTCCTTTTATCCTTCTATCCGTCCCTCTGTCTACCTACCTATCTATCTATCTATCTGTTACTCCATTCTCGGTTTAGTGTGTGTTGATCATGTGAATAGTCTTCATAACATTACTCACACACATCATCAACCCCGTCCTCAGTGTGTTACAGTGGAACATAAACTTCCACACTTACAAAAGTGGTTTCCACTTTCTCTACTTACTAATACACAATCTAGAGCCCCCGAAGATGCCCTTAGGACCCTAATACACAGCCCAGAGCCCTCCAAAATGGGCCCTAGGCTCCTAATAGGATGCCTCTAGGCTCCTCATAGGAACAGAGGAAAGAGCAAAGTGAAATTTTTCCTCGTATGTATTCTTCTGATAAGACTAGAATCTTCATTCATCCCACAACTACATCCACCCTTCAGTAACTATAACCAGAGAAAACTGTGAGGTTTGAGAGCTTTGAACGACTCACCCCTTCACTGATCTCTTTCTCCTTTGACTACATCTCTTTCCTAAACTCCTGGATCATCGTCAGTTCACCCTAAAGGCCACACCCGCTTGCGTACCAGGTGTGAATCGCTGGAAATTTCGTATGTATGAATGAGACGGTATGGCTAGCACGCAGGATGATTTACTGTCACTTGATGGGATATCTACAGGGGTAGCCTCACCCATACAGCCTACCTACGGTCATCAGCCTAGCCCGAGTAAGAAGTTCTGAGCACAGTCTGCTCGTGTCTTGTGTGTATTCGTTGTATGGTGTGGCCTTGGATGTGGACGAGTCCCTACCAGTGTGTATACCTGCGCTTGGTCGCCACATCCACACCTCTTGGTTGAGGATTTCGTTCGTTACTTTCCCCACACACCTGCCAGTGGATTCCATGCCAAACATTTCCAGATTGATATTGTATGTGCAAGACGTGGACCTCCTAGTTAATATTTCAATGTTGATTATGCCTAACTGTTAGAGGCCGCTTCTAAACCACTGTTCCCGTGTAGTTGTGCTACTGTGTAAATGATACTGCCTTTGGAGGGGCGACCACGATCTTCTGTAACAATTACTTGTATCCATCTGTCATCCCTCACCTGCTCAAGAAATTCAAGAATCATTGGAAATGGATCTCGCATGCGAGTAAATATCAAGATAGCTATTTTGCACATTTTAACCCCGTCAGAATTGTCTGTGTTTTATTTTCATGCCAAATCCCTCCACTTGATAATCATGTATAGTGAGGGCTTAACGCTTCTTGGCCTAGTTTCTCTCCATTGATCAGTCTCGCAGTTGCTTACGGTGTGTAGCCATTTCCACTGGGATAGAATAAGTGGATGGCAGTTCACATGCACACCCTGGTCGATCGTTTTTTAGTTATAAGAGAGTCATATATAATTGAAACCAGTAACTACCCGTAAATATAGGTTAATTGCTCTATTTGCGTCCGTGTATTTTTTTTTACTAAGATGATGTCCACTGTCTGGTGTCAACCTCTTGTTTAATTTTGTTTCAAGGCTACGCGATGCTCGGCGTTTGATAAGTGTTCAAGTACATGTCACAGAGGAGATTGTTATTAGGGGTGGATCAGGGTGTGGCGTCACTGATAATACAGAGGGCACAAGTCGTGTACGAAGTGATAACACGTGACTGCACGAGCAATGTAGTGGTAGTGATAATGCAAGAGCCTTATGACAGTAATGGTGACACTGATAACACCAGGTGCTGTGGTTGTCCTGTGGTAACGCTGAAGACGAGCCCAGAATTATCTTTTTTTTTTTTTCCAAAACGTATCTCGGTTTTTCACTGTTCGTCCCCTATTTAATAAAAATGTCAAACAGGACGTCAGTACTTAATTCAGTGTACCTGAAGTATCTACATTTTTTATCACTTCTTACCTCTTAAACTGTTTAGAAATAACCACACTAAATATTATTAGCACAGATAGATTGTCAGAACGAGAGTATAATGCTTGATCTCCGTACTGTGCTAGGGACAAATTTTGAATATTTGTCTTTTTAGTTCAGTTGCCTTTGATAAACACACGTATATACGCCAGTGCCACACGACGGAAAAATTCTCCGCCAAAGTTTACCTTCGTATCATCAGTACATGTTGTGGATCGGGTAGCCTCCAGGCAGGACTCTCACACCCTAGACCCATACCCACTTTGGTTACACTGTTACACTGACACAAGTGAGACCTGCTTGTCTAGTCATACCACGACCTTGATACTAGCATAGTATTCTATCCGCCATGATTCCTCTAGCTGCCTGAAGTGTCCCCAACACTGAATGATTATTTCAGGGGATCTGTCCATTGTTATTACGGTTTGCTTCACCTCCATGGCCCTTCTGCTTGTACTGTTAACTACCTTCTTGTCCAGCCTGTCATCTGCCATACCATCCTACGATACTTTCATCCGTGTGCATTTCTATCGATATCTTCATCCCACATAACCTCACGTTTTAAAACTTATTGATCCTCTTGACTTTAACTAAATCACGCAAATTGTCCATCTCTGATGCCTCTCTCTCTCTCTCTCTCTCTCTCTCTCTCTCTCTCTCTCTCTCTCTCTCTCTCTCTCTCTCTCTCTCTCTCTCTCGTGACGTCCATACATCAGGGTTGGGCTAAGGACTCTTACCACGTAAGCTTCTTGCACGCTCAACGCTGAATATTTTTTCCCTATTCACCAAAGCTTTCGGTGCCCTACCAATTTTTCTCCCCAGCGTGACCCTACTCGACTTCATCTTTCCCACTGACATCCTTTTTTTTATACTTTACTCCCGACTGTTCAACTCATCCAGTACTTCCAGTTCTTCCTCGTGCAAGCTGGTCTTACACTCTGATCTCCCATCTCTTTCAAGAACCATGGCGTTATCAGATAACCATAACACGCCCAAACATTCAAACCACTCTCAGTGCCATATAACTCACACACGCACTTCATTCATTATAAAACCTCTTAACAGCATTCAGTCGTCTTTACACCACATTGAGTCAGAACTTCACTGTACCAAATGCCATTCCTAAATCCATATATGTTACATACACTTTCTACTCTTGCTCTAAAACTTTCTTCACTGCTTGTCTGAGAGCAAAAATCTAATCTATACTCTTCGAAAAATATTTACAGTTGTTGAAAACAGAGGCATAGGAATCCCTTGTAACATATTCTTTAACAAGAGATTGTAGATGCTTTTTATGTATGGGAATTCTATTATATATTGTTCCTTACCACCACACCACCACCATTAACACCAGAACCATCACCTGGGCTTGGGTGAGGTCGGAGTTGGCCATTGTGGCCAGGTCCTCGTAGCATTACAAGGTCAGCACACTCTCACATGCACATCGTAACTCTGTAAAGCAAATATCGTTTCCGAAATCTGGAGACAAGCGATTCCTTGCGATGTCTAATCATTTTCCTCTCGACCATTACCCGAATTAATTATCTATACAAGTGGCTTGGTAAACGCGTCGGGGGCTGTAATAGTGAATGTTTATGGTCCACTTGTAAGACGTAAGTCGCTCCTCCTTGAGGCTCCGTGGGACGGCGCTGACAAATTAACGATAACCACCCCGATTGTTCTGTCCAAGTTATTGTGTGAGGGGGAGGAGAGAGAGGCGGGGGAGGGAGGCCTCCGGATACTTGGTGGGAACAATAGCTTTCCATCATCATGTATGTTCGGAAAGGTATCAAGGACGCGAAGGCCGGGGAGGGGCACCTGGTGCCTCAGTCTAAATGAGTGGGAGGTGAGCCAGCACCTGTGTGACCCCCTCACCTGGAGGTAAACCAGCACCTGTGTGACCCCCTCACCTGGAGGTAAGCCAGCACCTGTGTGACCCCCTCACCTGGAGGTAAGCCAGCACCTGTGTGACCCCCCCCCTCCCCCTTACCAGGAGGTAAGTAAGCCAGCACCTGTGTGACCTCCCCCCCCCCTTCCCCTCCCTTCTCCACCTGGAGACAAGCCAGCACCTGTGTGACCCCCTCCCCTTCCCCCTCTTCTCCTGGAAGTAAGCCAGCACCTGTATGACCCGTGGCTTACAATGAACAACAATATGGTAGGTCGTTCTGAAAGTTTGCATCGTATTGATGTGGTCTAGGAGTACCGATGTAATAGTGGGGACTGTCAGCCACACCACACACACTACATCGGACATACAACCTGCACCCTGAGCCACCGCCTCTCACCCCGCTTACCAGAAGGTGGAATCAAACATCATAATGAACAAAAGCATGGAACGAGACGAACGAGGGAGATGATAGTGAATCACACCAAAAACATTACTAGTTGCAGTGTTGGGAGACTACAGATATTCACACTAGAGAGAAAGCACCTGACATTAACATCCAGACAAACATGACAACTGCTATACAGCTCTTTGATGGCCCGCCAATGGGACGTAGACATAGTACCATTATGGGAGAGGTGGAACACGTCACAAGAAACCAAGTCCCCCAATTCAGGACAGGGGGAACACGTCACTGACTCACGCGGTCCTGGGTTACGAAGGTCAGAGAGAATTGGACGAGCCAGACCTGACCTCAACTCCATACCCGGACGATAACGGTCTCGCTTGGCCCAACTTAGTGTATTTGGTGATGGATTGTCAATATCGCTACTTCGTTTGATATTTATATTTGTTTCCATATTTTGTATTTAGATTGTAATCATACAACCTATCATGATAGTTAATTTGTATAGCTTTTAGTCTTTTTTCCTGATTTTTATGTACTGTAGTTTATCCAGTGCGTATCTTATATATATATATATATATATATATATATATATATATATATATATATATATATATATATATAAATCAAAGTGGTTGGCCTTAGGGAAAATAGATATATCGTCGTTTTGATGACTAACGAACAGTTCAGGGTAGCCACGTTGTCTTCTGGCGAAGGTTCAACGAACGCGCTCAACGACGGTGCTCTAACGCCCTAGAGTTTTGTCGAGTTGTCGACAACTGTTGAGATAATGAAATCATATCTATTTTTTCCTACGGTATGGGAGATGTCTATTAGAATCTGTATTATTTCTCTTTTGAGTTGTTCTGTTGTAGTGAATACCGTATTTCTACTGTTGGAATCGCACTGATGTATCGGTAGAAGCTATTTCTTTCTCCATGGGGTGTCATGCTATGCTTGCTGGAGTGTTGCCGAAGCGTTTGCTCACCTTCCCAGCCTCCAACGTGAAAAAAAAGTGACTGATCGATTATTTAGGTTTTAAGATTATCATCTGCCTGGATCATTGAGACAATTCAGGCGTACAGTTACAACCAATTGTGCGAATGAAACGAATCGTAAACATCTGTTTCAGGTATTCAATATATATATATATATATATATATATATATATATATATATATATATATATATATATATATATATATATATATGACCTCGTGTGTGTGCATGTGTGTGTGTGTGGGTTAGAATGGCTGGAGGGGTCGCACCTTCCCTATTAACTATCTTATTTAAGGCTTGTGGACCTGCAACTGTATCATTAATAGATATCACTGTTGAGTTCATGGAACCTGCTGTACTGAAGTGTGTTAACGTGGAGCTCATTTTGTAAGGTAGGAGCATGTGTTTGTAGAGCCTTCTCAAAGGTTGTTTGTAGGGTCTGCTACAGAGAGATTGTTTGTAGTTTGCTGTAGGGGTAGGGCCTACTCTAGGATTATTTACAAAATTTTGCTCTGGAGGTGTTTGTAGAGCCTGCTCTGGGGTTGTTTGCAGAGCCTACCCTGGGGTCCTTTGTAGTACCTACTCTGGGGTTGTTTGTAAAGCCTGCTCTGGAGTTGCTTGTGAAGCCTACTCTAAGTTTGTTTATAGAGCTTCTTATTTCTTTTTGTAGAGCCTGCTCCGGATATTCACTTTTAAGGTATGACTATATTTCTTGTAGGTTGCTATTATCTGTGGTGTATTGCTGGTGCAATATCAGTAATAATACTGATAATAATGATGATAATAATGATAATGATAATTAGAAGAAGAAACGAATCATTTGCATTCATACACAGATGATATAAATGATATACACAGAGTGGAGCGAGGGGTGCTAGTGATTATATATTCATTGATGATGTGGTGGTCTGTATAGGCTCGGATGTGATTGTGGTGTTGAACAGCAACTCGGGGACTAGGGATCTCTGTTGGCAAGAGGTGATGGTGGGCGAGGCCTGGCTCCGCTGTGAAATGGTGATGTGGTGAAGCCAACTGTGTAAACTAGTCCTTTCATGGAGCTTTCTATTATAATATCAGTGCTATGTTGTAGCTTAACATTATCATAACCTTTCGTTATTGGACCCCTCATATTGCACTGGTGTGTTGTTGGAACTTACCGTCCAGCCATAATACTTTGATGTCTGCTTTGAGTGGTTCTAGTGCACAGATACATTCTGTGAACTTCTTACAGCTATCTACTGCAGTACTGTATTCTCAAGTTCATTTACAACCTTTTTTGCAGTATGTAACCACCTCAGTAAACTGTCCCCAGCTTTCTATTATGATACAGTATGATCTTAGAGCTCTGCTGTATTCTTACAAACTGTTGTAACCTCCCGGTACACTTCTGCATCCTAAGTAACAAATACATCCTAGTTCATTATAGCCATTTTACTAGTGATTGCATACATCACACGCATACATACATACATACATACATACATACGTACACTGCTACGGCAGTAGCAGTCCGCTTTTGTAATCTGGTACATGGTAAAGTACATTATTACAGTCTGTTGTACACTGTTCGAACCGTATGGTACAGTGCTGTTCTGTTGAACATGTCCTCGCTGAACGCGTTGGTTCTAGTTTTCTAGTTTTAGCTCTTTGATTGTTAGAGCGAGCTGTAGTTCTTTAGTTATGGTTCTGATTGCTAGTGCTAGTTATAGTTCACTTGTTCTGGTTATCTCATTGCTAGTGCTAGTTATAGTTTACTAGTTCTGATCCTCTAATTGTTAGTTATATTTTTTTAGTTCTGGTTCTCTATTTGTTCATGCTATTTTGATCTCTTTTCAGGAAATGTTCTAGTTCTCTATTAGTTCTATTTCTTGTTCTTCTAGTGTTAATTCTTGTCTAATTAGTTGTTATTGCTAGTTTTAGCTCTAATTGTTCGTTCTAATTCCCTGCAATAGTGGTCGTGTTGAATGCCTAACATACGACCCTTGACCTGATCCACTTGGGATGTGCCGTAATGATCAGGTGTTATATCGAGGTAGTCAGAGGTCGTAATGTCATGCTCAGGGTCGTAACATCATGCTCAAGGGTCGTAACGTCGTTCTCAAGGGTCGTAACGTCGTTCTCAAGGGTCGTAATGTGGTCCTCAAGGGTCGTAACGTCGTTCTCGAGGGTCGTAATGAGGTGCTCAAGGGTCGTAACGTCGTGCTCAGGGGACGTAACGTCGTACTCAAGGGTCGTAATGTGGTGCTCAAGGGTCGTAACGTCGTGCTCAGTGAGCTAAACAAAGCCTTACGACCTCTCAGTACATTTCAGCATTTTATCATAGGACTTCAGTGTTGTCAAGCATTCACCTTCAGCACAGTTGTTCATTTTCAGATTATTAATGGGTGTATGATTCCTAATCATCACATCCTGTTCCCCATGCAAGAAGATTTCAGAGGAAACTATGCACTTAAGATATATATATATATATATATATATATATATATATATATATATATATATATATATATATATATATGTGTGTGTGTGTGTGTGTATGTGTGTGTGTGTAATTACTGTGATTACTACGTGTGTGTGTAACAAGTGGGAGAATTTTACACTTGTGTTGCCCCGTCTCTTAACCTTGCATATATTTACCATTTCTTTACTCCTAAGTATGTACACACACACACACACACACACACACACACGAGCTTGGTACTCTTGTCGAGTACCTAGGTTGGGTGTAGGCAGACTGCCACACCCAGGATTCGAACCCACGCGGTTTCGACTCCGGGCTGGTCCGTGGTCAGTAATGCTAATCACTACCACACGGGGGCACGTGTGTGTGTGTGTGTGTGTGTGTGTGTGTGTGTGTGTGTGTGTGTGCACCAGACATCAAAGTTTACATGCGAAATGTTCTGTGTTCAAAGTATTATTACACTTTAGACCAACATCAGGAAAGTACCCACACACACATGTTCACACACAATATATAAACATTGGCTGGAGTCCGCCTACATGAGGTTACATTCTGACAAAGCTGTCTCATCGGCAGGACAATCTCGTCAAAGAACTCTCACTAAAAAGGAGTCTGTATTTTCCTGCTACTGGAAGTAGCGCATCCTTGAACTGCAGGAGCCTTTAGAAGGGTCCTAGGTAGCGTCAGGACTTTCATTGATATTGGTCCTGAGTAAATTATAAATAAATAGATGAGGTGATTATTTTGTTCATAAGTACATCAGGACGTCTTTCTTAGAGTGAGTTGTGGTAATACTCAGGACCTCTTTCAAGAGGCTCCTGCAGCTTAAGGTTGCGCCACTTTCAGTAGCGGTGAAATGTGGGCTCCTTTGGAGCGAGTTTTTTTTTTTTCGAGACTACTCCCAATTGATATCGTCTCGCCAACGATAATCTTTATCTCGCGATGTAACCTAACGCAGGTGGAATCCGGTAACATAGGAATAATATATATATATATATATATATATATATATATATATATATATATATATATATATATATATATCAAGAATCTTGATTATATTTCAGAAATTTGACTATCTTTTGGTTGTAACGCTGTACCCCGAGGTAGTCCTTCTGGGGAACGGTATGGAGAGGAGGGTCGAACCCTGGAACAGCTTGTGGACTATTATGAATGAACTCTGATCGAATTCTAGTGTATACACAAGGTGTTGGGTCACAACCTGCTCTGGTCTAACTCTCGTAGGGATGACCTTAAGAATACGGCTTCACATTATGCGCAGTTCATCTGTTCAACCCTGCTATGTCAAAATATCAAGTAGGTACGTACGAGTTGTGTTAATTAGATAAATTGTAACGGAAATTCCGCATGTAATACACTAATTGCTAACTGGTGGCACCGTTACCCCCCCCCCTCTCCTCCACTCCCACCCGTCCCCCACTTCACTCCCTCCCTTCTCCCCCGTCTCCCGCTTCCTGGCCTCTGCGGTAACCAATGCAATTTTACCAGTAATATTTGTGTGATCGTTGTCAAAACTTACTACGTCGACTGCGCCACAGGATAGACGCTTTGATATTATGTATATCTTATAAAAAATATTTTTGTCAACGGTAATCCAGAGGTGGATTTATTACAGAAATATAAGCCAGTGTCGGTATCAGAGTTTACCCCCACCAATTCATTCATGACTCCCAATATCCCCCAACATGAATGACAACTGCAGCTTTACTCTTCGCCCTTCTATAACCACACCTACATAACCAGCAGCCCTTAACATGCTCTTTCACAACAGCAAGACTGAGGTTTGCACTCAGGTCAAGCTAAACCGAACACAACAACCCGAATTCAGGGTTCCGCCATCAATGTTCTGCCATCATTGAATTGAGCTGGAGGAAGACGGGCGTACAGGTGCCTGGAGTAATTTTAAACATTAACTTTCGTTCAGTAGGGATGACGGTCTTACAACAATATTTAAAAGACATCTTTAGTTACATATTAAAGCAGAAAATAATCTGTTTGTTGCTACAGCTAAATTCTTATGTAACAGAACTTTCAAAATGAATCCATAAAAAGGTAACTAAACAAAGCATATTGAAATTAAACGAAAGGCAACGAAATATTTGGTAATGGTATACGGCGCCACAGCAAGTCTTGTATTCCTACGCGAAGCAATCCTGCTCATCATTGTCAAGTGTATTCAGAAGAGCCAGTACTCGCTCCTAGACACCCAGATAGCCTACAAAATTCAAGAACTACGCTTGTATATCATTACTTTTGTAATTTGTCAACTAAAACCGAAAACCCCCGTTTTAGGGACTACTTGGTGCGAGAGGAGGAGTGCGCAGACGTGAGAGCTCAAGCTAGATCGTGTGTGTGTGAGGTATTTCCATGAAGCTTATAAGTTACCATGAAAATGTGCATCAGGAGGGCAAAAAAACGCCAAAATAGCTACCTGTACTATATAAAACATGACAGAGGGAAATGATGAGTAAGTATATTCGATCTAGCAAGTGAAAAATGGTATAAATCTTGTGAAAATGGTGATGAAAAACATCGGTGGTCGAGTCAGATCGAACCTCCATTTTCTCTCGCAAAGATTCAGCGGACGTCGCTTTGTTGGTAAATGTTTGGTGATAGTGAATTAAGTGAAATAATATCAAGAATCATTCTAGTTATTAGAATGGTGTCGTGAAAGTGCATATCAAACTTCGATTTAGATATATGTTCAAAATGTATTGTCACTGTTGGTGTTTGCCACCAAAGCGGTGTCCTCTGTCTTATATTCATTGATGAAGAGCAGAGTTGGGACTGGGTTATGTAGTGAATCAAGTTTACAATGCATTTTCCTGTGAGTGCTCCCCCCTCCTCTTTGGCTACACTGTAAGTAACACTTGACTTTTATATTTCGTCGACTCCAAACTTGTGTGTTTGTGACATGTCATCAGCACTTGACTGTCCATTCAATATTTTTCTTGTACATGCTATGGAAGTGCTTACTTGCATCACTCCACATTGTATATTATTTGGCAGAGATGCAACTTTCAGTAAGTGTCAAAATTTATTCCCAGTTTGTCAGCACATTGTCTGTTAGCCGTGCCTAAGTCGTATTATTTGAATATCCTGATAATGATGTATAGGAACATTGTAATAAGTACTGTTTTCAACGTTTCGAGGAAGTGAAGACCGAGAAAAGTATCCAGTGAAGAGAGAAAATTTCGACCGAGAAGTAAGTTGGACGAAGGGTTTGGGTGGGTGTCAGTGGGCTAGCCTATTGCGTAATCCGGGGCATTCATTCATTATTTGGAGGACCTTCCCTGGAGTGAAGTAGCGTTGTGCCGACGCCAACTGTGTTCGGGGGTGGCCCAGGAAGATGTCCCCTCATTGTACTCGGCAGTAATTACTTCAGTTCATAGAGGCTCAAAATGATACGTGCCTCTGAGTCAGTTTACCAGCTGACTCAGTCCGGATGCAATCACGCACTTCAAAGCTTATTGACGTACCCCAGATACCCTACATATAACGTAAATGCAGGTTTAAGGAAAGTTTATACTTCTGTAGGAGTGGGATATGTATAATGCAAGTAGAGTTTGTACGCCAGCAGTAGTCTTCATTTTGTGCCACTTACTCTAGGATTAGGCGTGTGTAAGTAATCATGAGCAGTAGGGAGATAGTGGTGCGTCATAGTTAGTGGAACAGCAATATATGTACATATAAGTAGGTTAAGTATATATTCTCTCTTAGCTAACGATTTCGAGTAATACTTTGGTGGGGTAAGCCCATAGAACTTACCAATTTGGGCAGGTACTGGTGAACCTGATTTTTTTTTTTTTTTTCGATTGTTCAGTTCACAGTGATGATTGTATGGTTTTGGTATTGATAACATTTAGATGTGCATATCTCGTGAATGATGTAGCCTAGTTATGTGTGTGTCAGGGGGAGGGTAGAGTTGGTACGACTAGCCAGTTTCACTGACCTAATGGACACTCCCGCGATTTATTGATCGCATATCAGATATTTTGCTTATATGATTACTAGAAAATGAAGTATTGAATAGAATATCATTTTGACTACTACGGCGGTATGTTTGTGGTGATTTTCGTATTTTCATTACCGGTACGTAAGCCTTTTCTGCACTGATTAGATTTTTTTTTATTAAGAAAATCTGGGGAAATGTATGGATATATATCATTTTAAGGAACTTCAAGACTTATGAAGATGTATTTCAGTTTCTTTTTTTTACAAGTTATGGATGTATTATGAGGTAGTTATATATGGGAAATAAGAACAATGAATGATGTTGCCAAAGATCTGTTTTGTCTTTATTTTAGAGCTCTAAAAATGCATAGGTTACATTTTACAGGATAACCTGCATCCCTCCAGCAACGACGGGACGACCCTTGAATATTATAGCTTAGCCTTTCACCTGGACCTGGACCCATAAGGACCCATGGGTTATATCGTTGTGGTCTAGGGTCCTTCCGTCCATGCCCAAGGGATCTCATGGTTGTATGTACTGCACAACGTGGCTTTGCTATTTTCGGTACTCAAGATGTTTAGGCATGGGGTGTCGGCCTGGTTCTTGGGACAGACGCCATTTAGAGTACCAGTGGATGGTGGCTACCTGTTCAGTAGGGACTGAACTGTTGGAAGTAAGCCACAAGGGGGGGGGGGGGGATCCAACGTCATACAAGTTGCAGTCTAGTTTTCCTGGCTTGTATTCGATATCGTTGAATCGGTAACCTCTGGAAGGCAGGAGAGATGCAAAATCCTCTCTTGTGCTGTTGAGCCTCGGTGCTGCTACACGTATGAAACGTTCCTGCCATTTGATGATATAGTGTAATTCATAATACCTGACATATTTCATTTTGTCATATATATATATATATATATATATATATATATATATATATATATATATATATATATATATGACCACGTATCTCATATCCAATCATTTTTTCCTTGATGAACGCTCCTCATACTTCATATTATCCCAGACATTTCATTTCCATCACTCAATCTCCTCCATACATTCTCAGCTATAGCCCATGCCTCAAACTATATCTTCAAACATGCCCATCTTTACCTTCCCAGATAGTGGCTTCTCTTTCCGTGTATTCCTCAAGCTCCCTGGACATTCGCTCTCTCCCCCACTCTATGACCCATTTGCTGTCATGTCCGTTCAAATTCACACTCCAACTAGCTTGTTTCTCTCCGATGCTAAATCTAATAACCTTGATTTAATTCACATTATTTACTCATAACTCTCCTTTCACAGTATCCCAAACTTATACACCAACTTATGCAATTTCTTACTCGATTCTGCCACCAACGCGGTGTCATCAGCAAACAACTGACTCGCTCCCCAGGTGCCCGACCCCAAGCAGCCTTCATATATGCCCCACACCACCCCATCCATAAATGCGTTAACAGCCTTGGTGGCCACACACTTCTACCGCAGACCCACCTTTTCCAGGAATCACTCGCAACCCTTTCTATCTGCTTGTACACATACCTTACTGGTTAGATAAAAACTCTGCTTTTCATGGCTTTCCTCCCAAACCATGTATTCGTAACACCTTCCTTAAAACACGACTGACCCATAAATGCCACACACATATGTATTTTTCATACACATTCTTCAAAACCAAAACCTGAGCCACACATTATCTACTACTACTGAAACCATATAGTTCCTCCCCAGTCTTATGTTCTGTACTTGCCACCACCTCCTCTAATTCGAAGTCTCCTTTGTCCCCAATACCTTTATCCAGTGGAACTATTCAGTTTGCTAATTCTTCAATACCTTACCGTGATCCTTACATTCAATACAAAATCCTAACTTAGCAATTAAAACACTTTCACCCCTTTCCTGAAGACATTCAGTGCAATACCATCCACTCCCGCCGTCTTGCCATATTTCATTTGCGCATGGTTTTCACCACTTTCACTAAACTACTTGCCTTGACACTTCGCATACCTCCGCGACCCAAACACGTCATATCTGCTATACAGTCATCAGACATTCAGTTCTTCAAACTTCTCACTTCATCACCTCTTCACCTCATTTTCCAACATCACCGATGTTCCTAATTGTTCTCTCGTTTTTCTCTATTAACCTCTTTACATTTTTTATTTCTCAGCTTAAGTTTGCTGATACTTGCTCATCCCAACTTTCTCTGCCCTCTTTTTCTGCCCCTGCACTTTCCTCTTAACCTTCTGTCGCTTTTTCTTGTACATCTCCCAATCTTTTGCACTTCTTCCTCTTAGTAAAGCCAATATATTTCTTTTCCCACCCATTCGCAACTTATTTTTATCATTCCACCATTCACAAGCCTTTCACACACACACACACACACACACACACATATATATATATATATATATATATATATATATATATATATATATTAGATTATATTAATACCTGGAAAAATGTTATGAAAGTTTTGGTGTTACCATGTTATGTGGTAAAGGAACTGAATTAGTGGGAACAGCTGATATCTTAGGCTTTGCTCCCGGGAGCGCAGAGGGGAGAGTTATATCATCAAATATACATACAGAATCTTGGAAGGTATGATTCCCAGCTTGTATTCGGAAATATCAAGCCGCTGGCACGACAGGCTTAGAAGACTGTATTAGATTGCTACATATGAAATCCAAAGAAGCAATATGCACAAAAAGAGAGAACACCTTCAACATACGGGGCTCAAGACTCAACACCTTGCCTGCCATCATCAGAAACACCATGGGATGCTCAGTAGAGAAGCTTAAGAGTGCCCAGGACAAATACCTACGTAGTGTGCCAAACCAGCCTGACTGCAGGGGCTGTATGGGCCTGAAGAGCTACAGCTTTCAAGAGTTTGGTCGACCAACGTCCCAATCCAAACAGCCTGGGCCCAGCCTGGGCTTTGTGGGTAGAAGATCCCAGAAGACTTCACCAGGGTATCTTTCCAGAGGCTCTTGTTGCCGAAGGCTGCGCTACTTCCAGTGTCAGGGAAGTGTAAACTTTGGAATGAGAAGATCTTTGACAATACTCTATCTACTCCCAGTGACAGCCTCGCCAAAGTTGACTTTTCAGTTACGATGTAACTTTTAGCAGTTAGAGTTTGGCAGCACACACGTACACACATTAAAGGAATAGCAAAGTTGACAAACTTCCTTGACAGATAGCACAAACGCTTTCAAGTGTACGGATAAGGAAATATTTAGCAAGCACTTCATGTCTTGCAGGAGGCGAAAACTAGACTATTATCAAGTTTGGTCACGGCATAAAGAAGGTCCAAAGAAGGAAGACAAAAGATTGTCCCTGAATTAATAAAGCTAAGTTACAGGGATAAGCTAAAGGCTTTGGATTTGCCCATTTTGAAACAGAGAAGAGCAAGGAGTGGCCTAAGTATAACCTTTAAGTTTTTAAAATATCGATGACGCGGACATTGATGTAGGGATACCTCAAGCAGAGGGCATAACATGAAATTGAATGAGAAACTTATTAAAAGATATGTAAAGAATTGCTTATTTGATGAGAGCGGTTGATGAGTAGAATGGCTGAGGACATGGTTGATACACACACTATACATAAGTTTAAGAAGTTGTATGATAATTGCAAGTGTTCGAGAGTGTAAAACTCCCTTCCCATACAGTACAGTCACTCACCCTGGCTTCCTCGTAAACACCCATAAAATCTACATTTGAGTTACCCAGAGTATTTCTCTCCAACCCTGATAGGTCTTCCCACACGACCTCCCATGGCCATCTAGAAAACCAAAACATGAAGGTCTTAATATGTAAGACGACTTCGACAGTCGCATCACAACACCCTGACTTCACAGTATCAGCAACAGAAATGAGGCCCTACATTACACAGTTGGCCCACTCTGAACAGAATGTCTGCATCTCCCCAGACGTCTTCAGTCACTCGTTTAACCATGGACAGACACGAATCCAGCTCACACCCTCCAGTCATTTTCGTAGGACAATCAGCCCCACTGAACGAAACACCAACCACTGTGGGCAACACTTACGATACACCTATGACACTCACTCCCAACACCAGTAACATCTTCGTAAATGCAGTGCGCACCCTAAATGCCCTCATCACCAACTGGTTCCAGATGTGGACGAAAGAAAATCCTTCAGTAACCTCAACAGACAATGCATCCGTTCCACTTTAGACTCCGCCTCATCTGCTTAATGTGCCATTCTCATTTGCCAATAAAAGAAGACAGCAAACGACACAAAATAGTGCACACATTATTACTAGCAGCTTGACAACCATAAACACTCGTCACCTACACAGTGAGATTTAGATCCTCCCTGTAGAATTCCAGCTCAGCGTGCGCGAGACTCACGCTCTGCACTAGCGGTAGAACCCACCCACTCAAACCACTCCATAGCTAACCGCCCAGGTTGGCATTAATAAGCTCATCATCCCTGCCTCACACTTAAGAGCCACTTCTGTGGTCTCACATCTCCTTAACACCAACAAATATAACACCGACGAAACACATGCATACTTAAATATCCCGACGGGCACTAAAGAACCGCCCTCCCGACTCGGTCGTAAACTCCCACCCACCAGACATGCACCTATCAGAAGCTTTTGACAATCCCCAAGCAAACACGAGTGACATTCTCCTCCATGCTCTGGACACCACCACCCATCCCTACAACACTACAAACATCGTATAAATATATCAAGACTTTCATGTCCACGATGCAGCTATCATAACTGAGACGTTGGAGAACTTGCTACTCAGTTGCCCTGCATTCTCCACACTTTGAAGTGCACACATCACAAACACTCAGACCTGTAGTCCCGACCGGTAGACGAGGCCGACTGTCTGAGTGCTCCTTGAGCCGGATATATATATATATATATATATATATATATATATATATATATATATATATATATATATATATATGTGTGTGTGTGTGTGTGTGTGTGTATGTGTGTATAATCACATATCGGGTAAGAAAATGTAACATCGAACAGTACCTTCCATAAGCCGGTTGGTGGGGCTCATTTCTGACCCTGGAACTTGATATGTGGCCAAGTTGCACCGTTGATGTAACAAGCTGTTGTTGGCGGCAGCTTTGAGCACACGTTCTCGCCTATATCTTAGAAAACGTGCCGTTGACGTTTGATTGTTTTTGTCGTGTTGATTCGTTTTCCTCAAACCTGCTGGTAATCAGTTGGACAACCTTGAGTCCCGGATGTTTATGTTGTGTTCTCTTGAGTGTGATCTTAGCGTCCAGTCTTGCCTCTGGGAATACAGGATCCGACAGTTTGTTGTGCTTTTGGCTGCATTAACTTAATATCGTTTTGTGTGCCGGTGAGGAGTCAGACCTTCCAGTATTTACTCTCAACTTTGCTCTAACTTGTTATTATGTGACCTCCCATGCACGACAACACCTGCATTTGAGTAGACTCTTTGACCAGAACCTTGGTGTCAGGTTAAAGGTTATGCCGTCATTCATCAAAGTCATTGGCAACTTGTTTTTTTGAATGGTGAAAGGTTCCAGCTTCTGTTATGGGGAAATGACGTAATTAAACCTCAAAATTACCGACAGAGACAGACATCATCCTTCGAAAATGCATTTCGGAAGACCTGGAAGTGATAATGTCTGATTATACCATCAACGAACTAAACAAACAGTTGCCTCTTTCGAGTAGATATCTGGTTGGATTTTACGGACCTTCAAGACGAGAGAGACGTATACAACCAGTAATGACGCTTCTCAAGGCACTGATACAGGCCAAACTAAGATACTGCTGTGTGCTTACGTCAGATTCCAGGCAGGCAAAATTGCGCGATCAGGTAGTATGCAACGATCTTTTACAGCCTGGTTTGACATTGTCAAGGTTCTGGACAGCTAAGAGCGACTGAAAACGCTATGGCTGTATTCATAGAAGTTGAGACACGAGAGGTTGTTATGATTTACACCTGGAAGATCCTGGAAGGCATGGCTCTCAATTTTCATTGGAAGATGAGAGTTCTCTGAGAACTCGATGTGTATGGAAGACTTATGACAAGATTACCACAGAAATGAAGACATGCATTAAGTTGAGAAAAGAGGGTAAACTTGCGAAGCCTGAGGTTGTTTGGCATTGCCTGCAACCATTTCAAGCACCGTAGACTTTACTATGGATAGGTGTGAATACGGTGTGGATGAAGATCTACAAAGTATTCCAGACCCGTCAGGATATAGGGGTTACGCGTGCCTACGGACTGAGGCTGAGGCCTCCATGACACATGATATTAGAATGTGTGTGTGATCATCTCATCTCCAGCAAACACCGAGAAACTACGAACACAAAGTCCTCTGCTGGGCCGGGCCGCCGAAAGCGTGCTTCTCAGTGGGTAAAAGCTCCAGTTTTGGGGGGAGTGAAGAAATAGGACGCTGCAGATCACTAGACTGACACAGTCACCACCATCTCACAATGTAAAAGACCTCGGAGGACTTAATATTGTTTGACAATCTTCAGCGAACACAGTAAGGCAACAGTTTCCTCATCGTCGAAGATGGTAGGCTAGACCTTGTAGATCTTCAAGGTAATGAGTTGAAAAATTTGTGATAATTGTTTTCAAGGTACAGATACTCGCATTAAAAGGTCTCAAAGCGTCCCAGACTGACCAGGTAAAAAAAAACCTGAACTACTTGGAAAAGACTGAAATCACTGGTGTTGGGTTGTCTGGAGCGCAAATGGGGTAGATTTATCGTGCTTTGTACTTGAAAAGTCTTGGAAGACAGGGTTCCTAATATACTCGCAAAAATAGCTCCTTGTTCGTACGACAGACATAGTGTAACGAACACTTCAAAAGAAGACATCTTGACCATCCGGGGCACAAGACTGTCGTGCACACCGTCTGCAGCCATTAAGAAACGCTGTGAGATGCACCGTGGAGAAGTTTAACGGTGCCCTGGATGAGCATTTACAGAGCGTACCAGACCACCCCACACTGTGGTGCTTACACAGGCCAGCGGGATGCGGCTTCCAACGGATTGGTTGACCAACGACCCAACTCGGCAGCTTGTGATTCAGTCCCAATCTGTGGTGGCAGAAGACCGAAGTCAACCGTAGACATGCCTGACTGAACATAGGGGATAAAGGGTTCGTGATAGGAGACCCAGACGTAAGGGTAGACGAACGTAAACTGCGTAGTTATACTTCAAGGGAATGTTGTTGCTATGTGATCAAGGGGTCGCACCGTCGTGCTTATAGGTCGCACCTTCGCAGTCAAGGGATTAAAGAGTGATTCCATTGTTCCAGGCATAAATGGTCGTCATTAGAAATGGACGTCAGCAAACATTGGGTTTGATGTGAGCTACTCGGTTATAGTCCGGTTGTTTCATGTTGAACGCAGCATCTTCGAACTTCTGAGTTGGACTTTTAAGGGATTTTTTTCATGACCCTTAAAATCATAGGCCAATTCAATGACAGAACTATATTATTGTGGTGGCGTGAGCTTATCCTATTAAGACTTCATGACTTGCATGTGTTGATAAGCTTCCTGTGAAAATTATGTGAAAAATTCAAAAATTGTTTGTGTAGTATTCATGTTGCCCGTCCTTTCTAGATGTGTTATGTACTCGAATGTCGTCAGGTCAAAGTTAGTTCTTTCTCGTTCTCTAAACAAGTTTTATCACTCATAGGAAGTTGGTGTATACTGAATATTAGTCTCGACCCCTTAAAGCAGTACGTTGATACTTTTTTTATTTCTTTTTTTCTATGGTATATACCTACGTGTACCCTACGTAGGCACGTAGGAAAGGGCTTCTATGGCTCCGTCCCAGGTCACACCAGGTCTCACTTGCCAGTCATGGAAATTTTGAGGTAATTGTGGCACATGTTGCCCTGAAAGCAGCCATACACTAACATCAACCTGTGTGACAGTTCTCAAGTAATTATTTTTCGACTTAGGTGAACTCCCATATCTGTGTATGGAGCAGCGGGGCTGCGGTGTTGTCCTTTGTCATTAGTCGTGTGGCTTGTTAGTTTGATAGGGGGTCTGTGCATCCATTCCGTCCTGGCTTCTTACATTATACCTTGTAGATGTTTGTCCAGTAAGTCCTCTCATTCCAGAATGAATTATATAGGATACAATACGGCTCTTTTCATGAAAGAAACTGGTTTTGGTCTTCGTGGTAGTGTGGCTGTTTCAGGCCTTCGAACATTTTAGCCATATATTGCTCAGTTTGTGAAGTGAGTTACCGTATAAGATGATTCAGAACGGGGTCATTCCGTGTACCCCCAGCAGCTTGACTGAACAGAAGAATAACTTGACACTGTAGCTTCATCCTAGACCAAACTATGGAGACAAAAGACCCCCAAAAGCATCATAAAGGTATACGTATGTATACTTACCCAGCTGTTGGGTAGAACACTTACCAAACCATCGCATGGTTTACGTCAGGGATGGTCCCAAACCGAGCTTTAAGGGGTAGAAGACCTCCCAAACCATCGTAAGGTGTACGTAATGTATGGTCCCAGACTGTGGGGGTAGAAGACCTTCCAAACCATTGTAAGATATACATAAGGGTCCCGGACCCAGCTGTGGAGTAGAAGACCTCCGAAACCATCGTAAGGTAGACGTAAAGTAAGGTCCGATATCCACTGTGGGGGTGTAGAAGACCTCGAAGACCATTGTAGGGTATATATACTTAAGGAGAGGTTACGTTCTTAGATGTAGCTTTAGGATACAAGAAGACCTCGGAAACCATCGTAAGGTATACGTTACTTGCTACCAGCTCGTAGAAACTGACTTGAGAAGAAAATGATTTAGAGTAATATGTCCTTACCCATCCGACCTCCTCAGATTCTGTCTAGATCCGACTGTGACAGTTCCTTGAGTGGCAAGAACTGCTTGAAGGCCGCCGGAATCTGTGACGCATGAGGGACGGGGGGTCTGCCAGGATGGGCTAATTCACAGTTCCCACACTTCTTTTACCTTCCAGCTGACCCTTTATAAACAAGCAAATGATTTGTTAATGACGCTTTGCCTCTATAATCGTGCTTTTTTCTATTTCGGTGTCCATTTTGTCTCTTCATCCGCTTTAAATGTTTCAGAAATTGAATTTCTCCTTTATAGTTGGACGAATGGAATGCTGTGTTACCATTTGCTTTTGTATATGTTTGTCAGGTATTTAACTCCTTGAGCACAAAGGTGTAAGCTTGAGCACGACGGTACCGCCCTTGGGCACGATGGCCCGTTCAGGGTCGGGTGAAAGGTTGGGCCCGACATCATACCATGGGATCGTACTGTCGTAGCCAAGCTTGGCTTCGTAGTGAATAAAGGAACCCCCATCCATCCATGTCTCCCGCTGTGCGACAGTTATTTCCAACCGGTCACCTTGAGGTGGATTTGTCAGCGTTATTTATTACCTAATTATCCCGAAGGTAAACGATCTACCTTTCAAATCTCTCCAGATTTGTTAGAATGGTGGTTCGTAATGTGTATACCATGCATTTCTGGGGCTCTGGATGGTAGGGTATTACTACTGTTGGCCCACAGCTTATCTCGACAGCTTTGAAGGTACATGGAAAGGACAAATAACAGGAGACCTAGTGGTCCATGACGAGGTTATCTCTGGTCGTAATCTTATTTGTGGTAGAAACTGGATAGTAAAAACAGACGCCTTCCAACCCGCCCTTTTCAGAATGCTTTAGAGAACGTGTCAGCCTTAACGCTTGAAACTGACGCAGGGCTTCGCTCCCATACATCCTGGGCTGGGCCCCTCTGTGCCAGTACTTTGAAATGGACCATCCTACCTCATGTGTCCAGTAGATAGATCCTCTTTCTTCAAATAGGAATATCAAATGTGTTCTAAGCCATTATTAAGTCCAGTATTACAACAACAGCCACAGATAAGCAAGCGGGCAAAACAGTGTTTAGCTACATATGATGAAAAGCAAAGTTTTAGATGTCATAGCTTGAAATATGAACTGAAAATGGAAAGAGACATGACTTATTTTGCAAGGCCCAAATCGTGACTTGTTTTAAGATGAGGTGTTCAGTTTGTTGGCCAAAGTTATCAAAGACCAAGAGAAACTGGAATGAATACAATTTATGATATACAGGCATCCTCAAGAATAGCAGTATGACAAGCACGTAAATTGATTTTTTCCCCTTTTATTAGTCTGCTGTTGCAATATATATATATATATATATATATATATATATATATATATATATATATATATATATATATATATTCTTCTTCATACTACTCGCCATTTACCGCGTTAGCGAGGTAGCGTTAAGAACAGAGGACTGGGCCTTTTAGGGAATATCCTCATCTGGCCCCCTTCTCTGTTCCTTCTTTGGAAAAAAAAAAAAAAAGAGGGGAGGATTTCCAGCCCCCCGCTCCCTTCCCTTTTAGTCGCCTTCTACGACACGCAGGGAATACGTGGGAAGTATTCTTTCTCCCCTATCCCCAGGGATGTATATATATATATATATATATATATATATATATATATATATATATATATATATATATTCCTATGAGTCCACGAGGAAAATGAAACACGATAATTTCCCAAGTGCACTTTCGTGTAATAATCACATCATCAGGGAAGACACAAGAAATATATATTATTACACGAAAGTGCACTTGGGAACTTATCGTGTTTCATTTTCCCCGTGGACTCATGGGAATATCTTGATCACGCGCAAAATTGTGATCCTTTCTAATATATATATATATATATATATATATATATATATATATATATATATATATATATATATATATATATATATATATTCTTTCATACTATTCGCCATTTCCCGCGTCAGCGAGGTAGCGTTAAGAACAGAGGACTGGGCCTCTGAGGAAACATCCTCATCCAGCCCCCTTCTCTGTTCCTTCCTTTGGAAAATAAAATATATATGTATATATATATATATATATATATATATATATATATATATATATATATATATATATATATATATGCGAAGATAGAAACATGGATGTAGAGGGAAATTTTTTTAGATCCAAATTAGCCATAAGCCTGATGACCTCTCGCTTAAGATACTGAACTAAGTAAGCAGGAGAAATGCCTTTCCGATCTCTAAAAATATTCAGTGACTCGCTGCAAGAAGGAAAGGTGCCGAGGTGGGTGTAAACTGGCGAATGTGATGTCAGTTTACACAGTGGGATATAAAATAATGGCACTTATTATATAGACCTTTTAGTTTGACTTGAGTATTTGGTGAGATGAGGAGCGATGATTGGTGATAGAATTGTTAGATTTTATAGTTAATAAACTAACAATTCTGTGTCATCATGGAATATCTTAGAGTTCTTGAATCATACGCTAGTTGTTTAGAGTCTTGAAAGCCCCATGTGATATATGTGCTGACTGCCAAAAAGCTTTCGATGAAGTACCAATTAAAAGCTGGCTAGGCTGAGTTAAATTTAGCCCAGGAAAGCGAATTTGCGCATGAATGGCGGACTGGTCGACGCCAAGAACACAGCGAGTGTGGTTTAAAGAAGCATTCATCCTGTTAGCTCAGCTGACAAGCAACTAAAAATTAAGTCTACGTAATATCTACAATACGATACTTGTTCTTCACAAGACATTGGTTATATCTTAGATGGCCCTGTTCACTTCTGATCACCAGAAGTGATCGAAGTTAGAGGAAAAGTACGAAGCAGGTAGAGAGAATTACAGAAATTAGTTTCCTTGCTCAGAAATTAATATTATGGAGAAAAAAGATAATCGTGGATCTACAATTTATCTTAAAGCAACAAATGAAAAGGGGGTGGAGGGGGAGCGGACCGTGCCTGCCAAAGAAAGTTTTTAGAATGAATGATTTGAATAGCATGACTCACGGCAGTGTCTTCACACTGGAGTAAGAAGCAGTGACCAGAGGTAACCTGTAAATAAATTGCCACCCGATGTTGTCAAGACGAAGACTCGTCAACACATTTAAATCATGCCTAGACACATTCTTCAGTGATGTCATTTATCGGTAAATAGACATTTCAGTTAGAAGAAAAAATTAATATATACGAAATCCATTTGTTTTTTCAGATTAGAGACTTTTCTCCACATTATTCTCTCTTCAGCATTATAACAGGTTGTATTTGCCATTCACACTTTCCTGTAGAATTTCAATGTTGGTATACTTTCTCCATATTGCACAGTGTTCCTTGATCCTTTTCCTACCGGCTGTAGTATGAATGTGGAGGAGCATTTTGCTTTACTTACCTGATCCCCAGCTATAATAGTAACTTGGGTACTGTTACTGCCGCTCTCCAGCAGATGACCTTGTCATAGACCATCTGGTCTTCTGGCATCCTTACTTTCCTTGTGGTCTCATGCGCCCTTTAGGTTGGCTCTCGCACGCAGTGTGCCCTGTAGTTGGCCACCTCACCCCATGTACCCTGCAAGTGGGCCCCTCTTACCTCATGTGCTCTGTAGGTGGGCCCAAGTATCTTTAAACGTAATTTAAACTGAAATTGAAAGCGTTTTATTAAGATAGAAGAGAGTCGTGTAGTACTAGAGGAGATATGAACTCCTTGAGAATATGAACCCTTCGTAGGGAGCCAGTCTTTGAAAAGCAATGCAGGTGATACATGAATATTTGAGGTATTAGAAGATTGTTCTCGAAAGGTGTGAGTACAGGTTTCATGTAAGCGATTATCAGCTTTGTGGGTTGGTTATTTCCTCGGTACTTTCGTTTATTAATATTATTATTATTATTATTATTTATTATTATTATTAATTGATTACGTAGAAGATATTTAATGAGCTAAATTTGTACATTATGTGACATATGTTTATCTTAGAAGAACAAAATTAAACGGTTAGAATAGACGAAACCTTAGATATTCACTGGTTGTGAATGTAAGACACCATGGTTACCCTTCTGTCAACTATACGTATAGTGTAAGCGGTTCCTTTACCCTGTCAACCCGTGTAGAACCTGTCTGGTCGGCGGGCCCTCCTCCTGCCCTCAGAGCCCTGTTGGTGGTTCCTCCTGCCTCTTGTGCATGGGCCCTCTTGAAAGTGTGTGTGTGTGTGTGTGTGTGTGTGTGGGAAGAGGTCAAGCTAATGTACGTTATGGGTACATATGTATATCCTGTGGGTGAGTCCTTCTACCTTTTGTACCCTTTGGGTACATATAACTTGCTTTTCAGCCTTTTGGCCTTTTGTTCCCTGTAGTTACGTATGTTCTGTGGGTTACCCTTCTGACCTTGTACCCTGTGGGTACATAGTGTCGTCTGGCTGATCGGCTCCAGCCTTTTGTACCGCACCTCGTAGGTTCCTTCTCTCCTGTTAGTATGTACCGTACCTTGTAGCTGGTCGCTCTGCTTTTCTCCTGTACCGTTCCATGTGAACTGGTCACTCTTTTTCTCCTGTACCGTACCTCGTACCTGGACGCACCTTCTCCTGTAACGCACCTTGAAGCTGATACTCAGCTTTCTACTATACCGTACCTCGTACCTGGACACACTTCTGTACCGGACCTTGAAACTGGGCACTCAGCTTTCTACTGTACCGTACTTTGTAGCTGGGTTCTTTGCTTTCTCCTGCACCACCTAGCAGCTGGGCGCTCCACCTTTCTCCTGCACCACACCTAGCAGCTGGGCACTGCTCTACCTCTCTGCACCACGCCTAGCAGCTGGGCACTGCTCTACCTCTCTGCACCACACCTAGCATCTGGGCACTCATCTCGTGGCTGTACCCTTTGGGTAGCCCCACCTTACCTGTTGTAGCCTCTCGTGGGCGAGTCCCCTTACGTGTGTACCTTGATGATGGTGATGCCACCGAGCTTTTCTCTATCTGATTATGTCCTACTGTCGTATGGACACTTGTGGGCATCTCTTGTGCTTTGATGATGATAGTAGATATCAGTTTACCTCTTTTCTAGCAAGTGGATGTTTCTGATCTTGTTTACCTGGCCAAAGACCATTTGGGATTTTGTTATCACTTGGCGGTCTGTAGTCTGTAGGTCTTCGTCATCTTTCTCCAGTTATTGCTGTATATATATATATATATATATATATATATATATATATATATATATATATATATATATATATATATATATATATCTGAAATTGTGTGGCCAATTTTAACCATATTTGGCAGGAATGATCCTTGGATGGTCCGCTTACCCTGGCCACTCTCCACTATGGCCGTTGGTATTAAGATTAAAAACCTATTCAATTTATTTATTTTTTTCAGATTTACCTCTTTTGAATTATAGCTAAATGATTCTAAGATGTTTAACGTTTTCTGTTTGATTGCCTGTATGATAGAGATACATTGGTCATATTTTGACAAAATCACCTAATGGCCAGGGAGATTTCAAGCCAGATCAGATGAGCGATACAGAATTATGAGAGCCTCTAGTACTCTGTAGCTGTCTTTCGTACCCTCTCTTTTCGATAGGTAGCTTCTTCATACGAGATTTCTTCCCGTGGATAATATATGCTTCCCTAACTTTCTGTACTCTGTGGGTGGAACTTGTAACCTCTTGTACCCGTGGAATGAAACCACTTGCCATTTGCAGCATTTGTTGACTTGTCTCTTATTATCTTGTTCCGTTCCAGTGGTCCCTTTCTTCCATGGTACCGTCTAAGTGGCCTCCTGCTGTTCTGGGTCCTTGATACGAGGTCCGTGTGACCATATCTGGTTACGAGTTTGTTATTTTACCTTCAGTTCCACATGGAAGGGGCATCGTACATCTTTTATATTGTACGTGGGTCTGATACCCTGTCGATGGCCCCCGGGAGTTTGCTACCTGCTTTGAGAAGCATTTTTTTTCAGCCGCCCTCAAGAAGGTGGGCACACGTACTCTCTGTGCCTTAGAGGTAGTTCTTTGCTACAGTTTGTGTAGATTATGCGGGTATATCGGACCAGACCGGTCAAACGGTTTGTTGCCTACAAAATATATATATATATATATATATATATATATATATATATATATATATATATATATATATATGTTAAGATAATTTCTCTTCACACCCCCGCTGTTTCTTCATCAGTTGACCTTTCCTGTAGAAGAAAAGTTTTTGGAAATGTCGACACGTACAGTTGTCAGTTCTGATGAGCGAAAAGATGAATTTAAGTTTTCATTCAATTCAGCAGGGAGGCGTGGGAGAGGTCTTATCCGTCGTCTTCTTGAGATATGGAAGTGTATAGGGTTTTAAAACAGCCAGACCAATCGACCTTACCCAACTCCCATCTCAACTGGGCAGCACCGCCTCTCCGGCAGACCGATTCAAGCCCCACAGTCTCGACGTATAACCCAGTCATGGACCATAGTTGCAGTGTATTTAACATGAAGCCTAGTGCATCCAGTATTACCAGCAGTCCAAATTAAGGGCAGTAATTTGTGACCTATGAGTGCTGACATATTGTGAATGTATTAAAAAATGATAACCAGGTGGCTTAGTTTGGTAGATAACAAGGTGGTTTAGTTTGGTAAATAACCAGGTGGCTTAGTTTGGTAAATAACCAGGTGGTTTAGTTTGGATAATAGCCAGTTGGTTTAGTTTGGTAAATAACCAGGTGGTTTAGCTTGGTAAATAACCAGGTGGATTAGTTTGTTAAATAACCAGGTGGCTTAGTTCGGTAGATAACCAGATAGCTTAGTTTGTTAAATAACCAGGTGGCTTAGTTTTGTAAATAACCTGGTGGCTTAGTTTTGTAAATAACCAGGTGGTTTAGTTTGGTAAATAACCAGGTGGCTTAGTTTGGTAAATGACCAGGTGGCTTAGTTTGGTAAATAACCAGGTGGTTTAGTTTGGTAAATAACCAGGTGGTTTAGTTTGGTAAAAAAAAAACCCAGGTGGCCTAGTTTGGTAAATGACCAGGTGGCCTAGTTTGGTAAATAACCAGGTGGTTTAGTTTGGTAAATAACCAGGTGGATTAGTTTGGTAAATAACCAGGTGGCTTAGTTCGGTAGATAACCAGATAGCTTAGTTTGTTAAATAACCAGGTGGCTTAGTTTTGTAAATAACCTGGTGGCTTAGTTTTGTAAATAACCAGGTGGTTTAGTTTGGTAAATAACCAGGTGGCTTAGTTTGTTGAATAACACAACCAGGTGATTTAGTTTGGTAAATAACCAGGTGGCTTAGTTTAGTAAATAACCAGATGGTAGTTTGGTAGATAACCAGGTGGTTCAGTTGGTAAATAACCAGGTGGCTTAGTTTGGTAAATAACCAGGTGGTTTAGTTTGGTAAATAACTAGGTGGCTTAGTTTAGTAAATAATAGGTGATAGTAAATAACCAGATGGCTTAGTTTGATAAAGAACGAGGTGGTTTAGTTTGGTAAATAATCAGGTGGCTTAGTTTGGTAAATAACCAGGTGGCTTAGTTTTGTAAATAACCTGGTGGCTTAGTTTTGTAAATAACCAGGTGGTTTAGTTTGGTAAATAATCAATTGGCTTAGTTTGGTAAATAACCAGGTGGTTTAGTTTGGTAATCGGGTGGCTTAGTTTGGTAAATAACCAGGTGGTTTAGTTTGGTAAATAACCAGGTGGCCTAGTTTGGTAAATGACCAGGTGGCATAGTTTGGTAGATAACCAGGTGGTTTAGTTTGGTAAATAATCAGGTGGCTTAGTTTGGTAAATAACCAGGTGGCTTAGTTTGGTAAATAACCAGGTGGTTTAGTTTGGTGAATAACCAGGTGGTTTAGTTTGGTAGATAATCAATTGGCTTAGTTTGATAAATAACCAGGTGGCCTAGTTTGGTAAATAACCAGGTGGCTTAGTTTGGTAAATAACCAGGTGGATTAGTTTGGTAAATAATCAGGTGGCTTAGTTTGGTAAATAATCAGGTGGTTTAGTTTGGTAAATAGCCAGGTGGCTTAGTTTGGTAAATAATCAGGTGGTTTAGTTTGGTAATCAGGTGGCTTAGTTTGGTAAATAACCAGGTGCCTTAGTTTGGTAAATAACCAGGTGGCTTAGTTTGGTAAATGACCAGGTGGCTTAGTTTGGTAAATAACCAGGTGGTTTAGTTTGGTAAATAACCAGGTGGTTTAGTTTGGTAAAAAAAAAAAACCAGGTGGCCTAGTTTGGTAAATGACCAGGTGGCCTAGTTTGGTAAATAACCAGGTGGCATAGTTTGGTAAATGACCAGGTGGCTTAGTTTGGTAAATGACCAGGTGGCTTAGTTTGGTAAATAACCAGGTGGCCTAGTTTGGTAAATGACCAGGTGGCCTAGTTTGGTAAATAACCAGGTGGTTTTGTTTGGTAAATACAGCTGGAGTTTAACCGCCGGCCGCCTTCAAGATACGAAGGCTGCATTTCTTAATGTTGTAATTGCACTTAGAGGGGAAAATCCTCACTTGGCCCCCTTCTCTCTTCTTTTGGAAAAGTAAAAGCTGGAGGGGAGGAGGTTCTCCAGCCCCCCGCTCTCACTACTTTTAGTCGCTTTCTACGACACGCAGGGAATACGTGGGAAGTTTTCTTTCTCCTAAATCACTGATGATTATATATATATATATATATATATATATATATATATATATATATATATATATATATATATATATTCCATGTGTGGCGAGGTGGCGATGGGAATGAATAAAGGCAGACAGTGTAAATTGTGTGCATGGGTATATATGTATGTGTCTGTGTGTGTATATATATATGTGTCTGTGTGTGTATATATATATGTGTACATTGAGATATATAGGTATGTATATTTGCGTGTGTGGACGTGTGTGTATATACATGTGTATGGGGATGGGTTTGGCCATTTCTTTCGTCTGTTTCCTTGCGCTACCTCGCAAACGCGGGAGACAGCGACAAAGCAAAATAAATATATATATATATATATATATATATATATATATATATATATATATATATATATATATATATAATGCAGTTGTATGTATATGTGTATGTGATTTGGTACTTAGTAGTTATTCGTTTATGATGTTTTGTACTGAAAAGAAAAGTAAAACAGGTAGTTCATCTTTTTAAACTAGATTTTCTCAGAGGAGAGCGTTGGGCGTGCCCCATGGCATTTTCCAGCTGTTGTAGATTCCCGTGGGTAAATACAACCTCCCCGTGGAACAGGACATGATAGACCTTAGCTTTCCCAATGCCCTAACACTCTCAGATACAGAAAGTGAATGATAACGAGCTTTTCTCAGACCACAGTGTCAGACCAATGATTACTGCATACAGTATGGGAATAAGCGAAGGTGGACATGATACAGCAACCGAACATTGTAACAGGTTGAGCGACGTGAAGTTTTACCCAGGGCAAAAATATACCTCCGAGGCTGATCAGTGACGAACAGATTTAGAACCAAAGAGGCAAACAACTCGAAAATATTTCATATATTCTATTGTGAAAATGAGAGAAATATGATTAATGAGCTGATGCCACCCAGCCAGGGTAGAGGAATAGTGCAAAACTGAACCTAACCAAGAAACAGCAAAACAAACAAAAAAGTGAATGAATGAAGAGCATGGAAGAAAATGAAAGGGTTTGGCTGGGACTGAGGAAAGAATGAAAGGTCTTGATGAGGGAATAATGAACGATGATGAGCAAATAATGAAATCCCGTGGAAGAGGAATGTGCATGAATGAAGAGAGAATTATACAGAACATGGACACAGGAACCCAGCGTTACTCACCTTGTACATGAACAAAGCAAAAAATACTACAGATCAGAGATCTGTCCGTTTAAAGGGGCGAGACAAGTAGGAAAGTTTTAGTGTCGAGTAAATATGCAAGATGTAAATTACACTGCGAATCAAGTCTTGGGCTGGGAATGCATGCAGAGATTAACTGATGAACTATGTAAACTTAACTTGAGGGTGCGTTCATAGATATTGAGGTATCGGGAAATGATATAGAGAGAGCTAAGCAAAGTTTAGAGGAAGTAACCTTCAGAACCAGATAAGATTCCAACCATCTTCATAAAGAAGACACGAACAGCAATGGGGAATCCGATAATGTTATTCATAAGTCAGAGTTTGGACGAACACAAGAATAGCAAACATTCTCTCGGTAGCAAATGTAACACCTGTGCACAGAGGAATATGTAAGCTGTTACCCAAGCAGTGTATGTAGGCCAGTTAACATAACTTAAGACGTGATGAAAGTCCATTGAAAGCGATAAAGAACATATATAAAAACATTTGATCTGGAATAAGTATACAATCGAAGGCCAAAATGGATTTGTGCCGTGCGAAAGTATGCAGACCCAGTTATTAGCTCATTTTAGTGTATAACTTAGTGGAAATTTGTATGTGAGAAAAGAAAATTGACGTCATGTATCTCGACTTTGCAGAGGCAGTACTCTTGGTAAACAGTAATATTTTTCTAGAGGTACTGCGAAAGAAAACATTCAGGACGAGTTTAGAAAGATGGTTTAGAGAGTTTTCTTTTAACGAACAGAAAATTGAAAGCAGACTCAAAGGGAATGATGACCTGACGAAGACATTGTCGACAAATCGATGTCCGTGCTCAAGTTTGAGTTTCCTTTGGCTGATTATATGGAAATCTTACGAGTCATACTCGGACCAAAATAGTGGCCACGTCGAGTATCTGTGGTTCTGTCTCTCATCGTGTGTTGAAGGAAAGGGACCAAAAGGGGGACGAGTTTCAGTTGGTGAGAAAGTCAAGTCATGCAGTGATTTGATTCCTCGCTAGACAATGCAAGTGAATGGTGGTAGGTATGAGGATATTAACACAGACTGACCCGAAAGAAGGGGCCAGTTGTGTGACGTGCTTCGGGAACACTTGTCATGCTTACTCTGCTCTTCAGCCGTATGGGCTGGCCTTCATCTCGACCATATGCCGTAGGTGGGTTTCGCTGCATTTTGTTCACTGTCGGTGCACTCTCCTTCATTTTCTCTCAGTGGATGGGCTCCTCCACATTATCTGCTCTGCTGGTGGTCCATCATGCGTTTTTGGCTGTGTGAACGAAACTATTTCCGTTCCGTATTCACTGCCTGGGCCCTTGAAGCTACGTTCATCCCTTGTATTTTACGTACTACAGTTTCGTATGGGCACCCCCAGCGTTTTTTTTTTTTTTTTAATAATAGCTGCATATTCAGATATGTTGTATACTAATGTATAGACACCTTTCATTTTATACCCTACGGTTGGAAACCTCACTATTTCGCTCTAGTGTTAAAATGGACCCGCACAATAAGTCTCTACCGGGATGGACTGCCTTACATTCTCTGTACTTGGATGGAAACGCCTCTGTTTTTGGTTGTAGGTGAGGTCCAGTGTAGGCTCCCCTACATTGCCTTCACTTGGATAGAAACATCTCTTTATTGTAGATGGGTTCCCGCCCAACCATCCCCACACTAGATGGGCCTCCCTACCCCCTACATTATCAACACTGGACGGGCCCTCATATAGTGTTTACATTTTAAGCAGACCCACCTACGCTCACTGTTGTTGTAGCTAGATTTTCCCTCCGACACCGTGTGCAGTGTGAGAACGTTCCTTGCTGTATTCGAGAGTCAGCCTGATCCTCCAGCGTTCCCTGCACCGTAGGAAGACCCTCCAGCGTTCTCTGCCCAATAGGGAGACCCTTCAGCGTTTTCTGCACCGTAGGGGGACCCTCTATCGTTCTCTGCACCGTAGGGAGACCCCATAGCGTTTTCTGCACCGTAGGGAGACCCTCCATCGTTCTCTGCACCGTAAGGAGACCCTCCATCGTTCTCTGCACCGTAGGGAGACCCTCCAGCGTTCTCTGCCCAACAGGGAGACCCTTCAGCGTTTTCTGCACCGTAGGGAGACCCCCCATCGTTCTCTGCACCGTAGGGAGACCCTCCATCGTTCTCTGCACCGTAGGGAGACCCCCCATCGTTCTCTGCACCGTAGGGAGACCCTCCATCGTTCTCTGCACCGTAGGGAGACCCTCCATCGTTCTCTGCACCGTAGGGAGACCCTCCAGTGTTTTCTGCACCATATGGAGACCCTCCATCGTTCTCTGCACCATATGGAGACCCTCCATCGTTCTCTGCACCGTAGGGAGACCCTCCATCGTTCTCTGCACCGTAGGGAGACCCTCCATCGTTCTCTGCACCGTAGGGAGACCCTCCGTCGTTCTCTGCACCGTAGGGAGACCCTCCAGTGTTTTCTGCACCATATGGAGGCCCTCCATCGTTCTCTGCACCATATGGAGACCCTCCAGCGTTCTCGGACATTCTCCATTTTGTAGATGGGCCACCCTACTGCATGACTACTGTGGGTAAACCTTCCACCATTACTAAGGAAGGCACAGTGAGTTGTTCCTCCCACTTGGTGAACGCTGGCATCCTCAAGATGTGTGTGTGGGGGTAGGGTAGTGGGGTAGGCCTGCGACATGCTGAATGCGTGTCACTGAGGTTGGGTCGCCTGGCCTTGTTTGCCATCTTATGTGGTTAGAGTTGCTGATTATCAGCACGGGCCCTCTCGTGTTCGAATACTGGGGCTTGGTAGTTCGAGTGCAGTCATCCTAGCTGGTCATCCTCCCCTCAGAGCTGGTCGATGATAGGACTTAGCTTTGATTGGGACACACACACACACACACATACCTTATCCTTCTTCCCCAGGAGTCTATTCTATCCATATCAGGCTCCTGCAGCACTCAGGAAGCTTGCCTCGCCCACCAGTCAGGACCACAGGTTGTAAAGTGTTGTAATGTTGTGTATACGTGCATCTATGTGCAGTTAAGTGCAGGGCACTTGTGTAATAAGTGCTCGATGTCTTTGTCGTAGTCGCATCGTGGGTTCATATGAAGGGTCTTTGGATATGTTGGAAATTATTTTTTTAGTGATGGATGACGTTAGTAGCATAAGCCGGAGAATGTGTCTCGTGTTTGTCTGGGGCGTGTGATTTCTGATGGGTAGACTAGTCCGGAGAGTTGGAGTTTAACAGTGAGGTGGGAGTTCGGTTGTTTAGTGCTTCCCGGGTTATTTCAGTGTGTGTTTTGTCAGTGCTCTGTTCGTTAGGAATTCGGGGGATGGGGGATCTGTGAGTAGAGGTTACTGAAGTGTGAGGCAGGGGTAAGCTTTTTGTTTCGACTTTGGGGTTGTTGGATAGTTATAGAGTGGTCAGGGTGGGAGGGGGCTCTAGTGCTGTTGCATATAGCATTGGGTACCAAGCATGTTGAGGTAGGACTTTGTTAAGAGGGTCTTTGTTTGATTGTGAAGTGCTAAGTGCTTGTGCTGGCTTGGCAACTAGTGATTTCTGATAGATATATATATATATATATATATATATATATATATATATTTTCCTTTTTGTCCACGGGGAAATGAAACACGATAAGTCCCCAAGTGCACTTTCGTGTAATGATCAGGTCTTATGAGATGGCTATGATTAGAGCATTCATTTTCTTATGCCGTCTCAGCAACCAGAAAAGAAAGTTTATGGCTTAACAGATCCATCTTATTTGAGCAAGAGGATCAGTGACCATGTTCCATTTCTTGCCGAGATCCTGACACCTCGCCCACCTCTGATTAGACTTATGTTTACGGGTTTAGGTTTCATTTTCCAGACTTTGGCGTCTCCGTTGGGTGGAGCCGGGTGGACTGCCGCTCCTGCCCTTCGTCTATATAGAACTGTGTGTTTGTGTCACATCCTGTTTCTTTTGTTGTTTCATTATTGCGTGGATGTGTTTGGTGCGTCTGTGGTGTTTCTTAATGTTTACGATGCATTGGTGTCAGGACTTGTTGCTTGTTAAAGATCTGTAGAGTTAAGCAGCCGTTACTGTACAGCTTGATCTACTGGCAGAAGTGAAATATTTAGAACTGTAAAATGTTCAAATGAAATGGGTATAATTTATGATTGATTCACACGTAACCTCATGACCCCCTTGTATGGGTGGGACTCCTGCAGCTTCGGGGCTGTGCTCCACGCGGGATGCAGGACAGACTGGACTTCTTTTGTTGGGGAGGGGGAGAAGAATGTCCTTGAAGTAGTCTTTTCCGTCGGTCGCTGATACTAAGGTCCTTGTCGAAGGTACGTTCTCGCTGGCGGTATCCTCCCCACTGGGAGGGGGGGGGGAGGCCACCAACACCTGTGCTTGGTGTTGTGTCTGACATAACCATGTTATGATTCACTGGTTTAATGGTCGTGAAATAAACACTCTTATTCCTTGTTATTTTTGGCGTATCGTATCTTGCATGAAAAAAGGAGACGTTTTTGTACCGATGTGATGGTTCGTATTCTCTTGTGTTTGTGATGATGATTCGTATAATGTTCTACTAGGAAGTATATCATCACCACCCATGTTTTAATTCCCATTTCTTCACACCTCAGGTGTGCTAAATTTGAGTCTCTTACGACGAAATAAACAATTGGCATGAGATTTTCCATACTCTTGTTTCCAACTTCATAATTAGGTGCCGCCGTAGATAGTTGTCGTAACAGAGCCTGTGTGTGGTGGTTTGTCCATGAAGAGAGGAGTGGCACACTGGACCTCGGGTATAACGAGTGGTACTTCCAAGACATCATTAGATATGTTAACATTCCGGTACAAATTAGTTCAGCCTTATGCAGAGACCGACCCCACCACCACCTGTTCTCTGTGGCACCATTTATGTCCCGGACCCATAATTCACCATCGTTGTCGCCCAGTGTGTCAGATTTTATATCTGTAAATGTTGCCATCGACCCCGCTGGCTGGGTCGTTATTAGGGCTTCAGTCCTCTTGGCTGTCGGGGTCATTAAGGCCGTCAACCCCAAGCTGTAACCTCCAGTCGAAAAATTTCAAACCTTCTCGTCAGGCCTTTTAAGATGACGTTAAGACCATACACGCACGTTCTTACCACTCGCACGGCTGGTTTTTTGCCCCCTTGGGTTGGCCATTGCTGAATAGGATCACTCCAACGTTTTTTTTTACGTAGCACTTGGATCCCCCCCCCCCCCCCACACACACACACACACACACACACATACACACACACACACACACACACACACACGCACAGCTCGGGCCGAGTCCAAGGTGGGTGTTTACCATCTTGAAGTAGGTGAATATTGGCCAAAACGGAGGCTGTTAGAGAGGCTGTAGGCTGTAACATTATATGGAGCGGCGTAGTACCAATATCTTTAGCAGCATGGGCCATACCATATATATGGACTAAAGAATTTTAGATTTCATGTGATCCTGCTTTACCTGTGGTTCTGCGGTACTTACATCTGTCCATCTGTTTGTATGGTTCAAAAAAAAAAAAATAGTTATTTAAGATTCGTCACTCTCCTTAGAGAGGGCTCGTCCTCCCTTGAACACTCAGTAAGAGAGTGGAGCTCCTTGTGGATATGTGACGGTTGGGGGCCACGATAGATCGACTGTGTGTGTGTGTGTGTGTGTGTGTGTGTGTGTATCAGTCAATGCCTTTCACCTGAACTCATGGCATTCCAAGCCGTCGTAACACATGTATACTAGGTTGCCGGTGACTGGCTGCACGTGTGTGGGTGGAAGAATGTGCATTTATCGCTAAATCTCCAGAGGTGCCGTCTTTCAGCATGTTACTCACGTTTCATGTGTCGCAAAACAATAGAGATGTGTGCATTTATACACTGCCTGTTGTACCCTACCTCCGGTATAGTCCAGCAACAGACTCGTGTCGTCTGCATCCCATCGTGTGATGTGATGTTAGTCATTTTTTTTTTTTTTTGTCTCTACTTGAATTTTTCATGTCATGTTGTGGAATGGTATGATGGGGGTAGTTTTGTGTGTGCCTGGTCTTCGACACCCACATGCACGTGGTTTATAATGTTAAGTACATTTAGCTTGAAGGCTGTCTCTGTTAGGTTTTTTTTGCACCTCGTTGCCAGTACTGCTATACCGTACGTGGTTAGGTTCTCGCTTGTATTGCTTCAGTGAGGGGGTAGGCGGTTCAAAGGAATTGACACGTTCTTTCTTCTGGGTTAGGCTTTTTTGTGACACGGTTCCCGGCTACTTATACAGAAAAGAGCTTTTGAGTTCACTTAACTTTTTCCAAAACTCGGTTGTAATAGATGGAGCCGCGAGTGATTTTTGGCAAACCTTTTCATCCATGGATTGTTTCTGGTGGCGAACCAACACAGTGGGCCATGTGGCAGCAGAGCACAGAATGAAACATTTGAGGCGACATCATATTAACACCATCTCCATTTTAAATCCTTGCCCTCTGCTCCCCTGGGAATGTCTGAAACGTATTCAGAGATCCTAGGTACTGTGGTTATCCCCTCATTATCAGTTGACTGGACGGTATGATTTTAATGTGGTGGGAGGCTGTTGAGGATTATGTGGTAGCATGTCACGGACGGTTTGAGAAACGTTGTATACAGTGTTACTTGTAGCAGTGTAACTGGAGGCCTGTTGGATTGGCTGTTTATTGTAATTAAAGTTTTACCGTCATAGCGTTGCACCATGTTAAGTAGTGGACAGTGCATGGCTTGATTTCTTTGTGAGACAGCAGTTCACACACACACACACACACACACACACACTAGTCCGGATGTTTGAGGCCGTGGCCTCAAACATCCGGACTGATCGAAACAACAGCAGTATATCTTGGTCCTTGACTTCTGGAGTTAAAAATGTCTCGATCACCCGATTAAGGTGTGTGTGTGTGTGTGTGTGTGTGTATGTGATTACCACTTCTGATTTCTTCTTGTGTGTTAAGGGGAGACAGAGGTTTACACTCCTGTTACCCCGCCTCCTGACCTTGTATATATGTTTTTGCTCTTCGTGCATACACACACGCCAGCCTAAGCCAAGCACTCGTTTATCAATTAGCCTCGGAAGAGAGGATGAATGTATGGGTCTGGTGTGGGCGGACTGCCGCGTCCAGGATTCGAATCCATGCGGGTTGTATGTTGTCTTGGTCATTAACGCTAACCACTAGCCACCTTCTTTCCTCGTGTTCATCATCGTTAGTCAAGTATAATACACAAGAAGATTAGAATCCAGGTCCTCCTCAAATCGCTACAATCCTGATTCTTGTGGCTGAGGGCAAGATGTTGAACAGTCTTGGGCCTCCGATGATCAAGGTGTTGAACACATCTCTGGTGCTTATCGCATCTTTTGATGTTATTGATGATGTTTTACTCTGTCTTCCATGTCTGTCGTGCTTATAGGACACTTTTTTTTCATTGTAGGTTCGGATCCATGCCTTCCAGGATTTTAAGAGTTTGGATTATGAATCCCTTTCCAGTCTGACTCCTACTGAGAACGGTCTCAGTGATTTCAGTCATTTTCAGTTGTCCAGATATTTTGCAGCGTCACTGTGGGCAATGAAGGATCCTTGCACACTTTCTCGTAATTTCGGTCGCCCAGGAAGACATAATGCTAGCAAGGAATATTATTCTGTTCGTGAGAGTATTATTGCGTCGTCACTGTTTTTTTTTTTCGGTTGCGTGTATTGAAGATTCGCAGGATCCAGCCTACCAGTCCTTTTGCAAAAGCCTACAGAGATCAGCCAAGTTGTGTAAGCTGAATTTTAATTAAAGGACGTCCAAGACCGTATCATTCTCAGGTCCTTCTTATTGTTCAGTGGTGATATGATGGTCCATACATCAGCAGGGTATCTTTTATTTATTCATATTATCATTACTTTTTTCTTTTACGAAGTTGTAACTTTTCCCCTTTGAAGACCATATATATTTGTACGCTTCAGCGGAAGACTCTGTTATGTCTATTTGTAGGTTCTTCGTGTCTCTTGCTTACATTTTTGTCCTTATTTTCCCATCACTTCCATAGGATGTTATGAAGCTGAGACTCGTGGTGGCCTCAGTCTTGTGTATTAGAATGATAAACAGATGTGCGAGTACCTCACCGTAGAGGGAGTGAGCTTCTCACCGGGGAGGTATTGCTAGTAGCCTGATTGGCCATAGCGTGTTGTTCTGTTGGTTGAAATGCTATATATATCCAGCTTCCATTTTTTTTTTCAATTATTCCCGTCTTCGGTATTTATGCTCTCGCACCATGCTCACATTTCTCAAGGGCTTTTGAAGAATCTGTATGTTCTTGAAAACTCTAATTAATGGATGGGTGTGTTCTAATTGAATGGGTGTGTTCTGATTGGATGGGTGTGTTCTAATTGAATGGGTGTGTTCTGATTGGATGGGTGTTCTGATTGGATGGGAGTGTTCTGATTGGATGGGTGTGTTCTAATTGAATGGGTGTGTTCTGATTGGATGGGTGTGTTCTGATTGGATGGGAGTGTTCTGATTGGATGGGTGTTCTGATTGGATGGGTGTGTTCTGATTGGATGGGTGTTTTCTGATTGGATGGGTGTGTTCTGATTGGATGGGAGTGTTCTGATTGGATGGGTGTTCTGATTGGATGGGTGTGTTCTGATTGGATGGGTGTGTTCTGATTGGATGGGTGTGTTCTGATTTGGATGGGTGTGTTCTGATTTGGATGGGAGTGTTCTGATTGGATGGGTGTGTTCAGATTGGATGGGTGTGTTCTGATTGGATGGGTGTGTTCTGATTTGGATGGGTGTGTTCTGATTTGGATGGGAGTGTTCTGATTGTATGGGTGTGTTCTGATTTGGATGGGAGTGTTCTGATTGGATGGGTGTGTTCAGATTGGATGGGTGTGTTCTGATTGGATGGGAGTGTTCTGATTGTATGGGTGTGTTCTGATTTGGATGGGAGTGTTCTGATTGGATGGGTGTGTTCTGATTGGATGGGTGTGTTCTGATTGGATGGGTGTGTTCTGATTGGATGAGTGTGTTCAGATTGGATGGGTGTGTTCTGATTGGATGGGTGTGTTCTGACTGGATGGGTGTGTTCTGATTGGATGGGTGTGTTCTGATTGGATGGGTGTGTTCAAGAAATGTAGCGGTGGTCCGATACATATGAAAAATGAACAGGAGTAAAGAACTGAGCGCTAATATTATGTGCTGGTTCATGAACTCTGACCTTTTCACCCGTCGGATATTGACCCTTGTCTTCTCTTATTTGCTTGTACTGCCATTGATTTTTTCCCCCCCTGGGGATAGGGGAGACAGGCAGCTCTACCCGCCTTGTCTAAGAAGGCGAATAGGTGGGACGCGAGCGGTAGGCGGGATATTCTCCGCCTCCTGTATTATTTACTTTCCTCAAGCACAACCAGAGGAGGGGAACTTACTGAGGATTGTTTCTCTTCGTGGGCTCAAGTCTGTTCGTGATGCTCCCCTCGCTAAGGCAGGAAACGGCGATTAGATATTAGGTAAACATGACTTGATTTTTTTTTTTCATTTTGCTTTCGTAAACTGGGTCTTGTCCATCGTTTCAATGGGGAATGATTTTTAGATGTGAATACAAATCATTTGTCTTTTCGTTGTTCCTATGTTTCACGTTCTTTGTGTGTGGGTCCACGGCCCAGAGAATGACGTCTGTGGTGTAGTTTGTTTCCCCCAAAGGTTTAAAGTGAAAGTTGATGAATGGCCATCCTAGTCGACCCATGGCTGCTACATTACAACGTTAAGAGGTTTGCGGGGACTGAGATTCAGTGCTGGGGGGACATATTGAGGGATGCAGTGAATCACTATTGGGGACTGAAAGGGTCCAAAAGATTTATATCCTTTAGGGACTTAAAACACAACTTGGGGACTAGGACTTGAAAGATGCAGGTTACTGTTGGGGACCTGAAAGATGCAGGTCACTGTTGGGGACCTGAAGGATGCAGGTCATTGTTGGGATCTGAAAGGTGCAGGTCACTGTTGGGGACGTAAAAGATGTAGATCACTTGGGTACCTGAATGATGCAGGTCACTTAGGGACCTGAAAGATGCAGGTCACTTGGGGACCTGAAAGATGCAGGTCACTGTTGGGGACCTGAAAGATGCAGGTCACTTGGGGACCTGAAAGAGGCAGGTCACTGTTGGGGACCTGAAAGATGCAGGTCACTTGGGGACCTGAAAGATGCAGGTCACTTGGGGGCCTGAAAGATGCAGGTTACTTGGGGAACTGAAAGATGCAGGTCACTTGGGGACCTGAAAGATGCAGGTCACTTGGGGACCTGAAAGAGCCAGGTCACTGTTGGAGACCTGAAAGATGCAGGTCACTTTTTTTTAACATAGAAAAAGGGATCGCTTTTAGGGAACTTGAATGATACTGTAATTTACAACAAGGGACTTAAAAGGTTCCAGTACGTCTTTTGTTCGAACATCGCAAAACAGTCTTCAGTTATTGGGAACATTTATAGTTTATCATATCAAACCTCAACCATAAATTACTTTTACTTCCAAGGTGTCAAACAATATGACAGATCGGCGGAAGATTATGAAAGAAGCTCTCTCTCTCTCTCTCTCTCTCTCTCTCTCTCTCTCTCTCTCTCTCTCTCTCTCCTGGTTTCACATTGGTAACTCTGCTTTCCTTACATGGTAATATGTGCAGCCGCCAGTGGCACTGTTCCTGTCACTTGCCAGACTCTGGTGGTGGTGATGTGGCAGTCACGCCTATCGAGACGACCGGAGAGGCAAGTGTTCGGTTTGCAATCCATCGTTCCCGTGGGTAAAGCAGTTTATGGTGTGACTGTACTTACCGTCACACCTGTAGTAGCATATGGACAGACATTTTTTATCTCAGATATGCAAACCTAGCTAAGCACAGCTCCCAGCACGTCCCGGTGACCAGGACCTGGGGTGATGGACCTTACCACGCGCATGAGGAGTCATCGCGGGTCTTCACCCCCCAACAGCCCAGACTGCTGGATTGGTCGACCAAGCTGTTGGAAAGCTGCATCCTTCAGAGTTTACATACCCCCACGGCCTGGCTGCTCTGGTACTTACTGTCGGTACATGACCAATGAACTCTTGACGACTCCTGTACCGTGCATCCCAGTCTGTTGCTGGTGGTAGATGGCATGATGTTGAAAAGAGTCTTGGGCCCGGATATTTAAGGTGTTCCCCTTTTTGTGTGCATATAGCGCCTTTGTATTTCAGAGGTGGTAGTTTACAAAGCCTTCCAAGTCTGTCGTGCCATTTGGGTGTTATTTTCGAATTTAAGTTGGGAACCACACCTTCCAGGATTTTCCAAGTATGGATGATGATATACCTCTCCCGTCTACGCTCCAGGGAGTAATTTCAGTCGTTCCCTTTAATTTAGTTCCTTTACCGTATTAATATGGGCTGTGAAAGATCTCAGGACACTTTCTAGACCAGCAATTTCGCCCGCCTTATGAGGTGATGCTCGAGCGCAACAATTCTCAATTCGTGAGAGAATTATCGTCTTGAATATTATCATCGTTGGTTTTTCTCCCTATGTCTTGAAGTTCTGCAGGATCCAGCCCGCCACCCTGAATGAAGCAAATGTTTCGTTGTGTTGGCTTCAGGTTGGGTCAGACGTTGTTTCTCTTAAGGTCTTTCATATTAGTCATTTGATTAATGATGGCGTTTGTGTCTGTCCGTTATTCTGTGTTATTTTCTATTTCTTCATTTTTCCTATTCCGGAGTTGAACTTTACCTCCATTGAAAAGCATGTTATCAGTTGCCCATTTAAAGACTTCGTTTAAGTGTTAGTGTAGCCTTTAGGCATCGTCTGTTATATATTATATATATATATATATATATATATATATATATATATATATATATATATATATATATATATATATACTTGTATCATCTGCAAAGGCTGATATGAAACTGTGGCTCGTGTTTTCGTCAATGTCAGGTATTGGAATGAGGAACAGGAGGGGCGCAAATACGTGTCCTTGGGGAACGAAAGCTTTTTCTGTATGGTGGCACTGGAGATGGCATGATGTACAACTACGTTTTGTGATCCATTAGTTAAAAAAGTTGTGTATCCGTCTCCTAGTTTTAACGGTTATCCCCATTTTATGTGCTATGAAACCATGGTCACATTTGTCAAGTGTTTTTGCAAAGTCTTTGTAAACCACGCTAGCACATTCTTTGTTTCCTGAGCTTCAACAATCCTATCATAATAGTCGAGCACAAAAGAGAGGCAGGATCTTCCTGCCCTGACACCATGTTGTTGTCCTGGATTATGGCGAGTGTTCACTTCCATAAGTTCTGTCAGCCTGACTCATGGGAATGTTTGGAAGATTTTTAATGACGTGCGTTGTTAATGCTATTGGTCGAGTTTTTTTTTGTTTTTTTTTGGGGGGACTGCTTTGCTTTCACCACTGTGGAGTGGGGCGATGTGGGTCTGTTTCAGACTCCCGGGAATGATGCCAAGATCAAGACTTTTTTCTCCATGGGATATTTAGTGCGTGTGCAGCTTGGAGGAGTGGAGCATTTGTGTGTGAAGAGTGTGTTCCATGAGCTGGGACCCTGTTGTGTTGAGAAGGTGACATCTGCTGTGTGTGCACTTAGAGGGGATTACTGTTCAGGAAGAAGTCGAATGGGTCATTATTTTTAATGTTTTGAGTTTGGTTTTACACACGAGAAAAAGACAGGATGCAATTCTAGGAAAGGTTTTAAGAGGACAGTGACGACATATCGCTCCGACTTCACTCATCTCGGTCTATTTTTGCCTTATTTTTCCCTTCATTTCCTCAGTCTTCGCCTCCTCCCGGGTGAGATCATCCTCTGATTCATCATCTCCCAGTTGCCCCCCGAGCTCCTCTGGTCGACACGTTTCTCAGAAAGTAGCGGGTAATCAGATAATAGTCCATTGACTTGTTTCTGATGACATGTATTAATAGCAGAGCATTATACGTCGCTGGTCTCTTGTCCATTTGGATCATATATCACCCAGCTTGTCCTGCGTCTCTCATGGTAGACTGCGCCGACCCTCAGGATCCGCCAGTATCCTTTATTGCGTAGATCCAGAAACCTCTCTCTGTGTTTTGGGTGTTTGAATTATACTGGGTGTTTTTTTTTTTTTTTTTTTTTTAATCGCATGGTGTTACGATTGCTGAACTTCTTGTTATACGTGGGAGTCATGCTGTGAGCGTCAGCCTAACACGGGCATCATGCGTGTCAAGTTTTGCTGTGGTGTCCTTGGCCAGTGTGTGTACTTCCCATCGTTCTGTCTAGAGCTTTAGACGGACGTGATCAGGTGGTGATGCTGCGGGTTTTTTTTTTTTTTTTTCATCTTCCCTGTCATTCTAGTGATACAAGATTGTGTTTATACACAAGTGATTGAAGTGTGCAAGACCTGACTGACATGAACATCTTGCAAAGTGAAGGGATTGTGGGAGTATGATTGATGTAATGTCTTATGCATCTACGTCTAAGAAGAAAAGTCGAGTTAGGTCTAAGATGTAGTCAGGAACTGATGAATAGTCTGGGGATACGAACCATTTTTGTAGACTGTTGGGTAAGAATGTAAACTAGCTTGTTCTGTGTTGTGGGGAATAGATTAAAGATGGAAAAAAATTACTTTGAAGAGTTTGATAAGATATGCACCAGTGGTGATTTGAAGAGGAATTAGTGATGCTTTTGGAATATGGTTAAGTGGATAAGATAAATCTGTGAGAGGGAATTAAATTTCTCCCAGATGAATAACAGGAATGCATGGCTTAGGGAGTTAGAGAAGAGGGAGCGAGGTATTATGAGTCTATGATGTATAATTTGGAGGAAGGGTAGCGAAGGAAGTTTGTTTTCATTTATGTCCTGGATATTATATGCCACATTTTGCATTGTGTTCATTGTATAATGAGTGATGGTGACTGACGTCAGGCGTTGTTTTTGTACCATACGGCTATTGATAATGGGACGACGTGACGGACACACTCAAAAGAGAAAAGGTTGAAGGATTCTGTAACCGTAGTATCGAAGTAATCCCTTAGGAGATGGATGAAGTAAGGAAGGTTACCGTGACGGGTGTACGGTGCCGTAAGAGATATTGGTAGATAGGTAAGTGGTGAGAATTCCGCCAGTTGTTGCCACAGTAAGTTCGGGACTAGATGGTAATGCCGTGGGCATGACAGCTGATGCTAGTGGAGTCCAGGACATAGCTACGCGCTCATCGTTGTTTAGGATGCCAAACGTATATTCTGGATCATGAAAGATGTGCGTTTTTCAAATCAGACAAGCTCGTGATTCTGTCCTAAACCTTAATGCCTGAACAGTTTACCAGTGCTCTTGTTATGTAGGGTCTACAGGCATAAGGGCAGGTGGTGGAGTTACGGCGGGAGAGATACAGCTTGTGGTCATATTGCGCTGCTTCTTGAAGGATGAACGTGGGATGTACAATAAAGCAGCAGCAGGTAGTTGCAGAAATCAGGCGTGGGTGGTGGACAGGTATGGAAGCCAGATGACCGCGAGGATTGGATGGAAGAAATGCTTTAAAAGTATACTGTATGTTGAAGAATGAAATGAGGGTGGAGTATGTGGGGCCTGGGATTGGGAGGATCGAGTACTAGTAGAAGGTAACAAGTGAGGGAAAGGCCCCCTGGAGTGGAGCTCCTTACTACGAAGATGTTGCCAGAAGGGGTTGTATTGTGACGATAACTATGTACGATATCATGATGATGGTGTGTACGAGATCTTGATGATAATGGTAGGGAAGAAGGAGTGGTTGGATTTCGTACCTGTATGTAATGGGCTTAGTTTTTATTACCTGGGGTATTAACAGCTTTTGGATACGAAGTAACTGCTAGGTACCTATACAGGTGGTAGTATGGAGGGATGATCTGCTACAAAGGATGTCTTTTTATCATGAGATCGTTGTTGAAGATGTTGGTTCAGACGTATGTCTCAGGACGGGATAAACTGGGAGGGTGTGGCTGTCATTTGGAAGCCACAGGGGTGAGAGTGGAATGGCTCGTAATTGTGGTAATAGAAATTGCGGTTAACAGGATCCCAGGTGTTTATCATGTTGAGGTGTGTGGAGACAGGCAGCTGGTGCTGTTTCTGCTGATTCCCCTCCCTACACAAGATACGAGGACACCACACACACACACACACACACACACACACACACACACACATATATATATATATATATATATATATATATATATATATATATATATATATATATATATATATATATATATATATATATATATATTTCTTTCTTTTTCTTTCATACTATTCGCCATTTCCCGCATCAGCGAGGTAGCGTCAAGAACAGATGACTGGACCTCTGAGGGAACATCCTCACCCGGCCCCCTTCTCTGTTCCTTCTTTTGGAAAATTAAAAAAAAAACCGAGAGGGGAGGATTTCCAGCCCCCCGCTCCCTTCTCTTTTAGTCGCCTTCTACGACACGCAGGGAATACGTGGGAAGTATTCTTTTTCCCCTATCCCCAGGGATATATATATATATATATATATATATATATATATATATATATATATATATATATATATATATATATATATATATATACATATATATATATATATATATATATATATATATATATATATATATATATATATATTTTTTTTTTCCTTTTCCATTATATATATGTATATATATATATATATATATATATATATATATATATATATATATATATATATATATATATATATATATATATATTCTGCCTCATATATTTTCGGAGGTGATGCCCCACTTATATTATATTACTTTGTCATGTCCTTTGGCCTTGATTACCGTCTGCAGACGTCTGGCCTTCGAACTGATAACTTTCCTGAGTATTCTAGGTCCATGTTCTGGGTCCGTAGTGTCTTGATCTGAATGAGACGAGGCTTTGATGAGGTATTGCAGGGAGCATGCTTGATTCTCATATGGTTTCCAGAAATTCTCGATTGGTTGAAGGTGTGGGGGATGTAGCAGTTGAATATTTTTTCTTTGATGACCAGTTCATTTTTCTAGCCCAATGGCAAGTAGCCCTGTCCTGCATAAAGTGATCACAGCTGTTAATTTCGTAAGAAAGGAAGCAGAAGGTCGTTTATCATCTAATATACTGCTCTTTATTCATTTAAAAGCTTCTAGGTAAGAACTGCAACCCTGCCCTACACATTGCATAACTAAAGCACCCCAGATCATCATACCATCTGGTTGTTTCACCGTCTTTGGTGCGAAACGAGAAAGTCATACCGACTGGCACCCTCCGGCCTCCTCACCCTCCCCTGTCTTGACTGCACAAAACCTGATGGAACTTTCATCGGTAAATATCACCTTAGTCCACCGTTATTCACTCAAGTTCTTGTATTTCTTTGCATGTGCGAATCGTTTGCGTTTCATTTCCTTCGTAAGCAGGGCTTGGGCTGGGTGATAATAATGATAACAATAAAAAAATAGTGATAATGACTTTTGTGGGCAAAAGAAAAAATCTTTAGAAAATTTTAGAGCCAAAGTTACGCTTGGTACAGGCAAATACACCACCTTAAGAGGAACGTGCTTAAGGCATTTATTTTATAAACTTGAAACGGCATTTCAGATTAACTCTTTCAAAAACTCGGAATAGCCATGTTAAAAAGTCGAAATAGCTCTTAAAAATTCGGAATGGCTTTGTTAGAAATTCAGAATAGTTTGTGTTAAAACGCAGAGTAACTATGTTCAAAACTCTGAATAGATCTGCTATTTGTATGTGAACCTCCGACGTCGTCGACATTCGCATATTTAGCGCCAAGACCAGTACTTAAAAATGATGTTGAATATGTAAATTTTTTTTTATACATATATAATTTTGTTTTATTAAGGGATGACGCTTGGGGGAAGCCAGCTGACCGTGGATTCATGACGACGTATTCACCAGTGGCCATGGAACACCCCCCCCCCCCCCCCCATCATTTATGGCCCCAGTTCCTGGACCTTTTGTGCACTCGGGTGTCCCCTTGGACGCCACCGCCCACAGGATGGGCGGGTCGGGGCGCACAATGATTTCTGTGGCCTTTTTTGCGGCCACTGGGATACAAATAGAGAGGAGTACGGCAGGGGGGGAGTCGCTGGACCCCGCCTGTATGTGGTGGGTTTAACACCCCCGAGTGACAAGTTGGCGTCGTGAGTGGGAGTGGTCGGCTGGGTTTTCTCGCTCCAAAGGAGTCTCTCTTCATTGCTCAGGCGTCGAAGCCGCACCAGCCCCCATAGACGGTGTCTTGGGAGTGTAATATATATATATATATATATATATATATATATATATATATATATATATATATATATATATATTATTGTAAGAGCACATTCATGCGCGTGATTTAGTATTTCCTGATAACCATGAGGTTTTATTTTTCCTTGTTTTAAGCGCATATATATATATATATATATATATATATATATATATATATATATATATATATATATATATATATATATATATATATATTCTTATTATTTATTATACTTAGTCGTCGTCTCCCGCGTGAGCAAGGTAGCGCAAGGAAACAGGCAAGGAATGGCCCAACCCACCACATACACATGTATATACATAAACGCCCACACATGCACATTTCAACGTATACTTACATATACATATATACACATGTACGTATTGTTACTTCATACATATTTTCTTGAAGGCTGCAGTCATGACAGAAGTCCACATCAAGGCTGGGCCTTCATTGCAGTATAGAGAGGATTATGAAAGGGAAAAAAATATGAGACAAGGGGTAGTATTTAGGAATTTCGAAGGAAGTGAAAAAAAAAAACCTGTTTTCACTTATTTAAGTAGCTGTGTGCAGAATTATTTGGGTAAGTAAACTCAGAAAAGTAGTAATTAGGAAGATAATTCAAGTAAGTCAGTAAAATAGAAAGTAGTGGTTAATATTAAGACTATTAAGATCGATTGATAAAATCATTAAAGCTTTTAGTAATATTATTTTAGGAAAATTTGATAAAAATGTTAAAATTAGGAGTCGGTAGAGATATGGTAGCCTTGTAATGTTGTTTACGTAGGTCAGTGAAATTAAGAAAGTACCTGTTGATACAGTTTTGTAAGTATATGTCTGTAAGTAGGGAGGTCGGTAGGCTTACAGTAGGTCAGTAGGATTACATAAGTGGCAGTCAGTAAGATGATTACAGTTGGTCAGTAGGATTACATAAGTAGGAGTCAGTAAGATGATTACATTAGGGAGGGAGGGAGCGGGACTGGTGGGGTTTGAGAGGCCATCTGGCCACACTGGAGTTTGGTCATAACGGGGTGATGGTGGGAGGTACTGTAACGGGAGGCTGCTGGTTACGTTACGGAGGGGCGTGGTGTTAAGTTACTGTGTTACATGAAGTATCCCAGGTCTGGCGTTACTGACTTTCGGAAATACGGAGGTTATATTTTATATACACTTGTTATAATTGTTAGTATTATTATCATTATTATTATTATTAGTAGTAGTAGTAGTAGTAATATGTGATAATTATTGTTACTCTTTAGGTGTGTTATTCGGGTGTGGCGTGTAGGGAACGTGATGTTATCTGTCCTGCTGATGGTTAAGACCTTGAGCACAACGCCGCTGCGTCCTTTGTGTATGGTGCCCCAATCTTTGACCGATTCTTCAGATGAAGGGTTACGAGGTCTATGCCCCAGGGGTCGTACCGTCGCCGTGCTCTGGGGTCGTAGACCTCCTGGCCCCAGGGGTCGTACCGTCGCCGTGCTCAGGGGTCGTAGACCTCCTGACCCCAGGGTCGTACTGTCGCCGTGCTCAGGGGTCGTAGACCTCCTGGCCCCAGGGGTCGTACCGTCGCCGTGCTCAGGGGTCGTAGACCTCCTGGCCCCAGGGGTCGTACCGTCGCCGTGCTCAGGGGTCGTTGACCTCCTGGCCCCAGGGGTCGTACCGTCGCCGTGCTCAGGGGTAGTAGACCTCCTGGCCCCAGGGTCGTACCGTCGCCGTGCTCAGGGGTAGTAGACCACCTGGCCCCAGGGTCGTACCGTCGCCGTGCTCAGGGGTCGTAGACCTCCTGGCCCCAGGGGTCGTACCGTCGCCGTGCTCAGGGGTCGTAGACCTCCTGGCCCCAGGGGTCGTACCGTCGCCGTGCTCAGGGGTAGTAGACCTCCTGGCCCCAGGGTCGTACCGTCGCCGTGCTCAGGGGTAGTAGACCACCTGGCCCCAGGGTCGTACCGTCGCCGTGCTCAGGGGTAGTAGACCACCTGGCCCCAGGGTCGTACCGTCGCCGTGCTCAGGGGTAGTAGACCTCCTGGCCCCAGGGTCGTACCGTCGCCGTGCTCAGGGGTAGTAGACCACCTGGCCCCAGGGTCGTACCGTCGCCGTGCTCAGGGGTAGTAGACCACCTGGCCCCAGGGTCGTACCGTCGCCGTGCTCAGGGGTCGTAGACCTCATGGCCCCAGGGTCGTACCGTCGCCGTGCTCAGGGGTCGTAGACCTCCTGGCCCCAGGGTCGTACCGTCGCCGTGCTCAGGGGTCGTAGACCACCTGGCCCCATGGGTCGCACCGTCACCGTGCTCAGGGGTCGTAGACCTCCTGGCCCCAGGGTCGTACCGTCGCCGTGCTCAGGGGTCGTAGACCTCCTGGCCCCAGGGGTCGTACCGTCGCCGTGCTCAGGGGTCGTAGACCTCCTGGCCCCAGGGGTCGTACCGTCGTCGTGCTCAGGGGTCGTAGACCTCCTGGCCCCAGGGTCGTACTGTCGCCGTGCTCAGGGGTCGTAGACCTCTTGAGCCAAGGGTCGTATCTTCGTGCTTTAAGTGGTTAACGGATGAGGGGAGCTAAGGATAGGAAATAAAAGGGTACATGAACTGAAGAAGAAAAAAAAGTGGAATTTACCTGAATGACTGCATGTGTTGATTGTGTGTGTGTGTGTGTGCGTGTGTGTGTGTGTGTCGTAACTGTTTGCGTGTGACTGCGGGAGAGTTAAGACTCTCTTTACCTCGTGTATATGTAGCATCTGTGCGCGCACGTGCGTGTGGACGTGGTGACCGGTATGTAGGGTAGAGGGAACATGAACAGGAGGTGGAGGAGATAAATGGCAGGGGAGAACTCTCCTTAACACCCCCCCCCCCTCCCCACCCTCCCTTTTCCCTTGAACACCGTGAACTTTTTCCCTGGATTCAGCTGCCATGGAGACCAGCTCTCTCTCTCTCTCTCTCTCTCTCTCTCTCTCTCTCTCTCTCTCTCTCTCTCTCTCTCTCTCTCTCTCTCGCTGCTGTTGCTCCCGTGCGCGCGCACTTGCGTCACTGTACACTCCCAGGTAACCTCGGCAGCACCGCGGCGGACGGTACCGATCCCAGGGTACGGTGGCCTGGCCCTTGGCACAGAGTCAGGTCACACACTCTGGGGCCGTCGTACCCTAAGGTACCCTGAGGGTCAGTACCGCTATGTTGGGCTAGCTGTACCGTCTCTCTCTCTCTCTCTCTCTCTCTCTCTCTCTCTCTCTCTCTCTCTCTCTCTCTCTCTCTCTCTCTCTCTCTCTCTCTCTATCTATGTCTGTCTGTCTGTCTGTCTCTGTCTATCTATCTATCTATCTATCTATCTGTCTATCTATCTATCTATCTATCTATCTATATATATATATATATATATATATATATATATATATATATATATATATATATATATATATATATATATGTAGTGTATCAGAGTTGTTAGGTACTTGTATTTAAATGGATGAATCCCCCCCCCCCCACTCGTTTAAGTAGGTGACCCACTTTGGGTTATTTTTTTTAGTGTATGTGTGAGGTCACCTGGACCTAGTCGTTGTCTCGTCACCTTGGGACCAAGTCATCACGCCACCCTGGGACCAAGTCATCTTGTCACCCAGGGACCAAGTCATCACGCCACCCTGGGACCAAGTCATCTTGTCACCCAGGGACCAATTCATCTCGTCACCCTGGGACCAAGTCATCACGCCACCCTGGGACCAAGTCATCTTGTCACCCAGGGACCAAGTCATCTCGTCACCCAGGGACCAAGTCATCACGCCACCTTGGGACCAAGTCATCTTGTCACCCAGGGACCAAGTCATCACGCCACCCTGGGACCAAGTCATCTTGTCACCCAGGGACCAAGTCATCTCGTCACCCTGGGACCAAGTCATCACGCCACCCTGGGACCAAGTCATCTCGTCACCCTGGGACCAAGTCGTCACGCCACCCTAGGACCAAGTCATCACGTTACCCTGGGACCAAGTCATCACGTCACCCTGGGACCATGTCATCATGTCACCCTGGGACCAAGTCATCACGTCACCATGGGACCAAGTCATCACGCCACCCTGGGATCAAGTCATCACGTCACCCTGGGACCAAGTCATTATGTCACCCTAGGACCAAGCTCATCACGTCACCCTGGGACCAAGTCATCACCTCACCCTGGGACCAAATCATCACGTCACCCTGGGACTAAGTCATCACCACCCTGGGATCAAGTCATCACGTCACCCTGGGATCAAGTCATCACGTCACCCTGGGATCAAGTCATCACGCCACCCTGGGATCAAGTCATTATGTCACCCTGGGACCAAGCTCATCACGTCACTCTGGGACCAAGTCATCATGTCACCCTGGGACCAAGTCATCACCTCACCCTGGGACCAAGTCATCACGTCACCCTGGGACCAAATCATCACCTCACCATGGGACCAAGTCATCACGTCACCCTGGGATCAAGTCATCACGTCACCGTGGGATCAAGTCATCACGCCACCCGGGGATCAAGTCATCACGTCACCCTGGGACCAAGTCATTATGTCACCCTGGGACCAAGCTCATCACGTTGCTCTGGGACCAAGTCATCATGTCACCCTGGGACCAAGTCATCACGCCACCCTGGGACCAAATCATCACGCCACCCAGGGACCAAGTCATCACGCCACCCAGGGACCAAGTCATCACGCCACCCAGGGACCAAGTCATCACGCCACCCTGGGACCAAGTCATCATGTCACCCTGGGACCAAGTCATCACGTCACCATGGGACCAAGTCATCACGTCACCCTGGGACCTAGTCATCACGCCGCCCTGGGACCAAGACATCACGCCACCCAGGGACCAAGTCATCACGCCACCCTGGGACTAAGTCATCATGTCACTCTAGGACCAAGTCATCACGCCACCCTGGGACCAAGTCATCACGCCACCCTGGGACCAAGTCATCACGCCACCCTGGGACCAAGTCATCACGCCACCCTGGGACCAAGTCATCACGCCACCCTGGGACCAAGTCATCACGTCACCCCAGGACCAAGTCATCACGTCACCCTGGGACCAAGCCATCACGTCACCATGGGACCAAGTCATCACGTCACCATGGGAACCAAGTCATCACGCCACTCTGGGACCAAGTCATTATGTCACCCTGGGACCAAGTCATCATGTCACCCTGGGACCAAGTCATCATGTCACCTTGGGACCAAGTCATCATGTCACCCTGGGACCAAGTCATCATGTCACCCTGGGACCAAGTCATCATGTCACCCTGGGACCAAGTCATCATGTCACCCTGGGACCAAGTCATCACGCCGCCCTGGGACCAAGTCATCACGCCGCCCTAGGACCAAGTCATCATGTCACCCTGGGACCAAGTCATCATGTCACCCTGGGACCAAGTCATCATGTCGCCCTGGATGATGAAGTCAGTTTATCATATTGTGAACCTCGGGAACCATCGTATGGTGAAGTAGGCCAAGGATTACCTAGGGGGTGAATCAGATTACCATACACACACACACATTATATACAAGTACAGAAATAGACAACTGAAGGAATGTGAAGATGGACACGAGAAGTGGAACAACTCCAAAGAATATGTATATATATCTTTTCTTTCATACTATTCGCCATTTCCCGCGTTAGCGAGGTAGCGTTAAGAACAGAGGGCTGGGCCTTTGAGGGAATATCCTCACCTGGCCTCCTTCTCTGTTCCTTCTTTTGGAAAATAAAAGAAAAAACGATAGGTGAGGATTTCCAGCCCCCCGCTTCCTCCCCTGTTAATCACCTTCTAAGACACGCAGGGAATACGTGGGAAGTATTCTTTCTACCCTATCCCCGGGGATACTATATGTGTATGTATATATATATATATACACTGGAAATGAAGGATGGCCGATTGTGTGGACCAGGCAATGTATGTCTCGGTTCCCAAATAAATGTCGCATTTTGCTTCGTAACGGCATAACGTGTCGGGGTGTAGTTGTTGGTTCTACCAACCACAAGTTTATGTTCATCAGAGGTAGACCTGACCACAACCTGGGTGGAACAGTGCGTTGAAAAGTTGAGGTGAAAGTACGTTTCTGTGTCGCACCCAGGCTAATAAGGAACGGATTGGGCAATAGACCTCTGTTGACCGAAACATGAGAAGACAAAAAGGATAGGCAGATGAAAAGGGAAGTGACACTCGGCTGTTCTGCAGTGAGTGATGCAGCTCCCTCAGTGTCTAGGTCCCGGAACGAATTGTGTGAAAGAAGAAACGAGCCTTCAAAGTCAGCTTCAGTTCTGGAGTACATTGTTGAAACTTAACATTCTTTTGACCCAACATTGACAATAACAGGGAAAGCTACAGACGGTTCATTGGTGCCATTGGCCTCCCTCAACACAGGGCAGGGCGGTACCACAGACAATGCGGACATATGATACAGCCGTGGAGACATCATCCCTCCTTAATCTTTTTTCTTTTTTCTTTTTTTTTTCGTCACGTTAAAGGATGATGATGTTTGCATCTCAGCGACTTGGTTGTTCGCGTAAGGATGGATCAGTGAAACGATAGTCCCGTTTAAAATCCCCTTCTAGTCATGAACATGTACTTAACACATGGTTTGCGTGTGCACAGGGCATTCCAGTATAGTATAGAGGAAGTATGCAGACACGACGAGAGCTTGTGGTTTGAACTTCCAAGCAGACATTGTCTACAGGTGTGTAAGAGCCATTTCTCACCGATATCTTCATCCTTGACTCTACTATCTTTAGGTGTTATATATGAGCTGGGGAGGTTCACATGAACACAACGTACAGTCAGTAGTTCTGCATACTTTCTTGTATTTTCAAACCCCCTTATCATCGTACATGTGCCATTTTTTAATTACTATATTACTGTCGTTTTGTTGTATAACCTTGTTGGTAGTAATTCGTTGTATGAGTGATCGCTTTTTGTTATATATTCTTGTTGGTAGTAATTCGTTGTGTGAGTGATCGCGTTTTGTTTTATATTCTTGTTGTTAGTGATTCGTTGTATGAGTGATCGCGTTTTGTTATATATTCTAGTTGGTAATAATTCGTTGTATAAGTGATCGAGGAATGTGACGAGCTCTGTCTGATAACGGTACATAATGTCGTATGTTGACGTTGGCAGAATATCAGTATGTTTGGGAAGGGATTCATGGTGGAAGTACCGGTGTTTGTGGTCGACGTTGCTGGAGGAGTAGATGATGACGTTATTGTGGTTGCTGGAGGAGTAGATGGTGACGTTATTGTGGTTGCTGAAGGAGTAGATGATATTACTGAGTTTGAATTTATATTTGTCACTCAAGGAATTGTTGTTCTCTCTTTGCTCCATATGAACCCAGAATAGCCAACTGTGCGCAGTGTGTGTGTGTGTGTGTGTGTGTGTGTCGGCAGACAGCAACACTGTTGTTAAAGAAGGAAGATGTGCGTTGAGCGCATACAACAAACTCTATATAGGTGCTGGGACGTAGAGGTAGGCACGTACATCCTACAGAGAAGGCGGGAGAGATAAAGAAAAGAAAAAGAAGATAGCACAAGATAAGGATGAGTTGATAGGGTTAAGGTTCAACACTGCATTAATGTAGGCAGCCAGGATGTATGGCACTGTAGGTACAGGGTGTGGAGATGAACAGGATGGTGGGATGAACATCATTAAATGCTTTTGCAGAAACATTTCGAAGATGATGATCTCCGGGAATGGAGGGTATAGTGTTGAGACCATTATGTCCTAGATAGGAAAGGTATATAGTGCACATGAATTAAACGGAAGCAAATGAATGACTCGACCGAAGAATGAATAAGAAGTTTAATGAGAATTATGAGGTCATTTAGGAGGTAAATGGCTGCTGAAGAGAGATGTGTGAGTGAGAGTGTAGCGGGCAGGTTTACGTGGTTTATAGATAATAGGTTGTAGACAGTAGCCACCCAGAGAAGCACTTGTACCACCTTCACATCTTAGTGTTGAAGTGATGGCTGGAATCATCATCATACAACCTTTGTGTCAGAAGGTTGTAGACAGCAGCTGCTCAGGGAAGTACGACCCTCCCGACATAGGAGAGTCCAAGCGATGGCCGGAACCATCTTCACACCCTCCGTGTCAGGATTGGTGGTCTTCCTTCCTGCCATATTAGAACAAAGCTACCGGACTAGACTGAACACCTTCACCCCACGTGCACCATACACCTTGTCTGTGTTGTTTCACTTCCAGTCTTCACATCTCCTGGTACCGCCCTCTCGTTTCACGTCGTGAGTCGTTTAAGTGTTTTGAGTGATGTACGTAGGGTAGGATGGAGTCTTGGAAGTAGGAGCTGGAGAATTTACCCATTATGTTGGTGTAGAGTATGTTATCTTGGTGTAGAGTATGTTATCTTGGTGTAGGGTATGTTATCTTGGGGTAGGGTATGTTATCTTGGGATAGGGAATGTTACCTTGGTGTAGAGTATGTTATCTCCGTGAAGAGTAATAGTGTCTTGGTGTAGGGTGCGCTATCTTGATGTAGGGTGTGATATCTCTCTTGGTATAGAGTGTGCCATCATTGAAAGAAATGCTTTTAGGTAGTAGGTAGTGATTCTGTTCACTATGGTATCACTTCATTTGGTTATCTGGAGACACGATTACAGCAGCCTACGCGTGGCATGTTATGATAACCCTTGGAAGTGCGTCTGTAGAGTGATAAGATCACCCGCCACCTCCTTCAGAAGGGGAGGGACCGAGGAAGGTGATAGGAGAGGCGCGCCCTCCCTGACCCCGAGGAATTAATCCATATGGAAGTGTCTGGCAGCCCTCTAGGTTATGAATGGAGAATCGACCGGGGAAGAGCCTATTTTAGAGGGTGGGTGGAGGAGGAGGCCCTGGCTGGGGTGGTAGGGAGAGGGGCCTGGTTGTGGAGGGTGGGTGGGTTGAGGCCATGGTTAGGATGGGAGGTGGGGGAAAAGGTCTGGTTGTTGAGGGTGGGTGGATGAGGCCATGTTTGGGATTCGAGGGGGGAATGGTCTGGTGGATGGGGCGAATGGGGTAAGCTGTGTCTGGGTTGGGCTGTGACGAGGAAAGGTCTGATGGTAGGGTTTGCTAGGGGTATATTAAGGCTGGAGGTGGGAGGGAGGTCTGGCTGTAGTGGGTGAATGGAGATGGCTATGGATGGGGTATGTTGGGGAGGCTGGGTAGGGGTGCCATGCTTAGTGGTAGAAGGGGGAGATGACTGATGGGAAAGGGGTGGACCATATATATATATATATATATATATATATATATATATATATATATATATATATATATATATATATATATATATGCTATCCTGTTTGAAGTTGAAATGTATATTTTGCCGGTCGTAAACTCAGTCAGCCAGTCATGTTATGGTAGACTGCGGGGTTGGGGTGTTACGGGAGGGGACGTTGATGTGAGGAGTATGTAGGGTTAGGTACCGGGTGTTGCTGGGGGAGTTAGGTACTGAGGTATGATTGGGGAGGTTTACGTACCGGGTGGTCGTTGTGGAGTTTAGGCACCGGGTGGGTTGATGGGGGGGGGGGGGGAAGGCATCGGGGATTGGTGGTGGACAAAGGTGTACTGGGGTTGTTGGAGGAGGTAGGTACTGGTGTTGATGTAGGAGTTCGGTGTCGGGGTTTGATTGGGGAGGGAGGTGAAGGATTGATGGAGAAGGTAGGTACCGGATGTTGAAGGGGGAGGTAGTTACCGGGAGTTCGAGGGGGAGGTACAGTCCCTGGCCGGAGGGGGGGGGGGGAGCAGCAGGTCAGAGTGTGTGAAGGGCATCCTCCTCCCTAGGGACGCTGGAGGGCGTTGTAGCACTGTTCAGGACGAAGTACTGTACATATGTGGACGATAGTTTACAACCTTTCACCTCACCCAGTCTGCCTTGACCAGAAGCTACTATATTATTTGACTTGGTCTAACCAAACCAACCCAAACCAAACCTACCAGTTAATAACCTAGTAACCTAACCTAGCTTAGCATAAGCTAACCCCCCCCCAGCTTACCAAACATGTCACCTAACGTACCCTAGTCACCTAACCTAGGCTCACCACACTTACCATCTAGATGAACTTAGCCTAACCAAACTTGCCACCTAACTTTCCAGCTAATCTGATATGCCTTAACCTAACCAGTCTTACCACCTAACCTTACCTAAACAAACCTTGCACCGATCCTGCTCTTGCTACCGAACGTAATGGAGTCTAGCGTTAACCCCCTTGACCTGACTTCCTTCCAAGATGTTGCAAAAACCTTCCACCGCGACCCTTCCCTTGTGCTGTCGGCTGGCTGACCGTACCTTTTGTGACTGGCAGCGTATCTATGTCTCTATTTGTCTGTCATATATATATATATATATATATATATATATATATATATATATATATATATATATATATATATATATATATATATATACTAAAAGGATTTAGGAGTTTTTATCAGGAGTGCAAGGCGTGTGTGCAAGTTGAAAGGAGAGTGTGGTCCCAGATGAAGCTTGATCTGCGGCAGGGGTGTGTAATGTCACCATGGCTGTTTAATTTGCTTATGAGTAGGATGGTGAGGGAGATGCAAGGTTGTAGAGACAGGCGGCGAATAAGCAGACTGTATTGGGTGAGGGAGGGTAGGGGGCTCGGAAGTAAGTCATTTGTTGTTTGGTGATGACACATCGTCGGTGGCAGATTCGAATGAGAAATTGCAAAAGTTGGTGTCTAAGTATGGGAGAGTGTATGAAAGTAGGAAGTTCAGAGTAAATGTGAATAAAAGCGCAGTTATTGTTATAACAAGGCAGAAGGACAGGTTAGTTGATGTGTTTCAGTGGAGAAATGCTGGGGGAAGTGAAGTGTTGTAGACACTTAAGAGTGGACATTGCAGCGAATGGAAGCGGAAATGGGTCATATGGTTGGTGATGGAGCGAAGGTTCTGGGAGCACTTAGGATAATGTGGAAAGAGAGTTCGTTATCAGGAACGGCGAAAATCAGTATGTTTTGAAGGTGTAGTAGCCCCAACAATATTGTACGGATGCGAGGCATAGGCTGTATATCAGGATGTACAGAGGAGGGTGATTGGGTTGGAAATTAAATGTTTGAGGACAGGATGTGGAGTGAGGTGGTTTGATCGTGTTAGTAACTTAAAGGGTAAGAGAGAGGTGTGATGTAAGAAGAGTGACGTTGAGAGAAGTGAGGTGGGTGTGCTGAAATGGTTTGGACATATGGAAAGAATGAGTGAGGAGAGATTCATTAAGAGAATGTATGTCAAAAGTGGAGGGGACAAGGAGAAGAGAGAGACCAAAATGGAGGTGGAAGATGGAGTGAAATAGATTTTGAGTGCTCGGGTCCTGAACATGGAGGGAGATGAAAGTCATGCACGAGATAACTGAATTGGAACGGTGTGTTATATAGGGGTCGACGTGCTGTCAGTGGACTGAACCAAGGCATATGAAGCAGTTGGGTGAAACCATGAAAGGTCTGTGGGGCCAGGTTGAGGATAAGGATTGTGATTTCGGTGCATTACACAAGACTAGATGATGGTCGTGAGCGAACGAGGCCTTTCTTCATCTGTTTTTGACGCTACCTCGCTAGCGCGGGAACTGGCGAACTTTTGAAAAAAAAAAAAGGATATTAGGATTTCCGCCAAACGTGGTACATTTGTTCCTCCGTGATCCGGTAAAGGATGTTATGGCAATTCTGCCGGTGGCCATCTGAAATGTGAAGTTGGATTGATAGTAACAGTTTGGGCTGCAGATGGGAATTGGACTCGTTTCTCAGCAGGGCGAACATTTCCTGATTATTTTTCGTATGTTCTTCGTCATACGCTTCAGTTAAGGTTAGGGAGGTGGCGTTCCTGGTCGTCAAATCAACATTTTGTACAGCCAGGCCGGAGGCTCTCGCGTCGCCAGTCAGAAAGCAGCTCGATTGCCCTAACGGATCCTCTTGCTTCCCTGGCTGAATAGCCGGACGGTGCCCAGGCCAGAGTGTTACGACCAACCCCACCAGCCCTCCCTAGCAAGACTCTGCCTGGTGCTACTGGAGAGTCTTGGGTATCTCTCTGGTGAAGGAGACTTCGTTAACCCATACGTCGTGGTGCGAATTACTGAGAAGGTTTCTTCGGCTGCTAAGCTGACGTTCCGACGGCACGACCCTCGATAGCATGGGGTTACGACCCTTGGTTGTGAATGAAGCCGACGATACGACCCTTGGTTATGAATGAAGCCGTAGCTTAATTACCTGATCTTTAACTGGTCAGGAATTGCGTATGTGTGGATGGCGTCAGGAGGAGGTGTAAGGACTATACGCAAAGGGTTTGACGGGGATGTAGTAAGTAGGTGAGTGGGTGGGTGATGAGGGTAGTGGGTGGTGAGTATTGGTTTGGGTTGTGGTTGTAGGGGCGTGGGGCGGCATGGCCTGCCTGTGGCACCCTCTTCCGCTCCCCGGACCGCGGCGGCTTCCGGCCCAGCGTGGGAACGGAACCTTCACACCGGCTGCCATATCACCCCGCCCACCACGCCCGCCCAGGCTGTAGCCCCGCCCATCTCTTCCGCCCATACCAGCCCTATCCCCTTGCCTGGTCTGTGGCGCCACGCCCGTACCAACCCTCTGTATGCTTTACACACACACACACACACACACACACACACACACACACACACACACACAGTCATTCACAAGAAAGAACCATAATGCAAACTTGTTGTAGAATTGAGACGTGAACAAAGATTTAATAGAAAGATCCACAGGCCAGATGAGTGCGATCGTCCCAGAACATCACTGACACATGCCAAAGTCACGAGTCACACCTCAACCCTCATGACTTCCTCTTATTTGGACGTGAAAAGCAAAATCCATTTTCGGGCCATCACGACACACGATGAAAAAAAAATCTCGATGATTGCAAGAAAAAGAAATTCTCCGTAGGAAAAGCTGGTAACTCCAGTAATGAAATGAGACATGGAAAGTCAAAAATTTTCCACATATATGCTCTAGCATTTCTAAGGTTACGCTACTTGGAGTAGCAGGTGAAGTGAAGGACTCCTCCGAAGTGAGAAGTTCCTCAACGAAACTGAGCTTCCTTTCGGCGACTGACGATGACGAGCCTCCCCGAAGGTGACATTTCTCTCGCAGTGTAACCAGAGTGAGGTAGTTCGGTGACGCATGCTATCCCAGGGGATACGGGAGGAAGAATACTTCCCACGTTATTCTCTAAGTGTCGTAGAAGGCGACTAAAAGGGGTGGGAGTGGGGGACTGGAAATCCTCCCCTTCCTGTTTTGCTTTTGCAAAAGAAGAAATATGGATGAGGGCCAAATGAGTTTTCCCTCCAAGGCTCAAGTCATCTGTTCTTGAATGCTGTCTCGCTAATCCGGGAAATAGTGTCTATGGAAAGAATATATATATATATATATATATATATATATATATATATATATATATATATATATATATATTTTTTTTTTTTTTTTTTTTTATACTTTGTCGCCGTCTCCCGCGTTTGCGAGGTAGCGCAAGGAAACAGACGAAAGAAATGGCCCAACCCCCCCCCCCCATACACATGTACATACACACGTCCACACACGCAAATATACATACCTACACAGCTTTCCATGGTTTACCCCAGACGCTTCACATGCCTTGCTTCAATCCACTGACAGCACGTCAACCCCTGTATACCACATGACTCCAATTCACTCTATTTCTTGCCCTCCTTTCACCCTCCTGCATGTTCAGGCCCCGATCACACAAAATCTTTTTCACTCCATCTTTCCACCTCCAATTTGGTCTCCCTCTTCTCCTTGTTCCCTCCACCTCCGACACATATATCCTCTTGGTCAATCTCTCCTCACTCATTCTCTCCATGTGCCCAAACCATTTCAAAACACCCTCTTCTGCTCTCTCAACCACGCTCTTTTTATTTCCACACATCTCTCTTACCCTTACGTTACTTACTCGATCAAACCACCTCACACCACACATTGTCCTCAAACATCTCATTTCCAGCACATCCATCCTCCTGCGCACATCTCTATCCATAGCCCACGCCTCGCAACCATACAACATTGTTGGAACCACTATTCCCTCAAACATACCCATTTTTGCTTTCCGAGATAGTGTTCTCGACTTCCACACATTTTTCAAGGCTCCCAAAATTTTCGCCCCCTCCCCCACCCTATGATCCACTTCCGCTTCCATGGTTCCATCCGCTGACAGATCCACTCCCAGATATCTAAAACACTTCACTTCCTCCAGTTTTTCTCCATTCAAACTCACCTCCCAATTGACTTGACCCTCACCCCTACTGTACCTAATAACCTTGCTCTTATTCACATTTACTCTCAACTTTCTTCTTCCACACACTTTACCAAACTCAGTCACCAGCTTCTGCAGTTTCTCACATGAATCAGCCACCAGCGCTGTATCATCAGCGAACAACAACTGACTCACTTCCCAAGCTCTCTCATCCCCAACAGACTTCATACTTGCCCCTCTTTCCAGGACTCTTGCATTTACCTCCCTTACAACCCCATCCATAAACAAATTAAACAACCATGGAGACATCACACACCCCTGCCGCAAACCTACATTCACTGAGAACCAATCACTTTCCTCTCTTCCTACACGTACACATGCCTTACATCCTCGATAAAAACTTTTCACTGCTTCTAACAACTTGCCTCCCACACCATATATTCTTAATACCTTCCACAGAGCATCTCTATCAACTCTATCATATGCCTTCTCCAGATCCATAAATTTTTTTTTTTTTTTTTATATATATATATATAATGTGTGTGTGTGTGTGTTTTGCCACGTGCGGCATCGTGTGCCGCGTTACCTTGTGGGATGCCCTACCGGTTTGTGGTGGCTTCGGTTCGCGGCACACTCACCACAGCGGACGACACCCTCTGCACGCTTCTGTCTGGTGGTTAATGATGTGACAACAAGATGTTAGTTCTTGATGGACTGTGGGAGTAGAGAGGGAATACCAGTCGGGAAAATGATGGTGTGCTGTGCAGGGAGGAACAGTTGTTTGTTCCAGAGCACAGGACACGTGACAGAAGCTGCACACGGAAGGATGCTCTCTCTCGGGTCACCAAGTGAGGGATGGAGAAGGACAGGGGATTGTACTTAAGTCGAGGCTTTGGCTTAAAAGTAAAGAATATTGGCTCTGAAGTGAGAGTTTTGGCTCTGAAGTGGGAGTGTTGGCTCTGAAGTGGGAGTGTTGGTTCTGAAGTGGGAGTGTTGGCTCTGAAGTGGGAGTTTTGGCTCTGAATTGGGAGTGTTGGCTCTGAAGTGAGTGTGTTGGCTCTGATGTGGGAGTGTTGGCTCTGAAGTGAGAGTGTTGGCTCTGAAGTGAGGGTGCTGGCTCTGTAGTCGAGCTGGTGGCTCAGAACCCGAAGTGTTAGCTCTGCAGTGTGGGTAATGGTGTTACAGTCAGAATGTTGCGTCTGGTAGTATTGACGTCAGGGTGTTGGCTGTGAGGTGGAGATGATTACGATGACCTCGATGTGATGGCGTTGAAGTCATGGTATTGGCTCTGAAACCTAAGTGATGGCACTGAAGTCTAGGTGGTGACGTTGAAGTCAAGGATGTGGCACTGAAGTTTAGACTGAACCCATAATGGTGTCACTGAAGTCGACTACGTGACATGAAAGGCGAGGTAGTGGCACTGAAGTCAGTGTCACAAAAGTCATGGTGATGGCACTGGTTAAGTGGGTGGCAATGAAGCCAAAGTGATGGCAGGGAGATAGTGCCTCGGTGACAGTGGTCAGGTTGGTGGCACTGAAGACAGGGTGATGGCAGTAATGGTGGCACTGAAGCCCGCGAGCAACCTCGTCGACTGAGGACACTGAAGAGCCAGAAACACTTTCATAAACCAAGTCTTTCATTGGGCTACAGAAAACGGCGTGATTCTAGACACGAAAATTTTCGATTCTACTCGGGAAGGAAGGAATGTAGTTAGTCAATAAAACAGGAGGAGATATGACTGATTATAACGAGAGACGAGTCGCAGGTCAAACGTATGGGGGGGGTGAAGATTTGGGATGACCTCACCCTTGAAGAATGCATCAGACGAACTTTCCGAGAATAATGGTTTATACACTGAGGTCTCAAGAGACCCACAGGCGCATGGCTAACGATGATAGGATGTTCATTATTGTTTTTCTCTTCCATTTAGAATACCGCCATGTGCTCCCGTCACCATGTAGACCAGGAGTAATTGCAGAATCAGCAAACATCCACTGATCCAGTGGTCCTTCACAGTATTTCAGGTTGAAAACACCAAAACGATTCCCATATGAACGTAGAGACAGGGACATCGTGAGGCGCACCCAAGATGGCTTCTTGCTGCGATGACACACACACACACGGAAAACTGCACAAGTTCAGGCAACTGAAGAGGAGGTGATGACGATTTAGGAGACGTGTAGAGACATATATCCATGTGGTAGGCCACGTCTGTTTAACCACTTGAGTACGAAGGTATGACCCTTGGGTATGATTACGTGACCTTTTGACCTAAGGTCTCACCACCATAGTGAAGGATATCACTCGGGTGCTCTTGGAGTCGAGCAGATGCGTGGAATACCGCAACAATGCTCCTCAACTCATTGCCAAAGGAACCAAAGAATCCTCTTAATGTTTACAGCAGCATCTCACAACACATGCTGACGCCACAGCAGAAACCAGCCGGGTTATCCAGACCCACGCTGAGGGATCTTGATCCTACGCTGAGTTGTGTGGTAGCAGACGGTCTGCTCCAGGTCCCCCTTTGCCCATGAGAGAGTCACTCCCTTCTTAATCTGTCAGGCTATCCATCAACACTTATCATCCCATAACCTAGGGCGAGGGAGGACAACTTGAGACGCCGAGGTTGTAAACAGGGGATACAGAAGAGCCGTCGAAACCAGTGTGTATGATGTCGGCTGTATACGTAACGTTAGATGCATCCTTTTTTTTTTTTTTTTTTTTTGTATTATTTTCCTGTTGCCTGAAGAGCGAAGAGTTTATTGTGGGCGGTGGTGTGAAAGAGGATAGTGCACAAAAAGTCCAGGGCCTGGGCCTTAATGATTGAATTACCATGTTCATAGTTAAAGGAATGTGTAGAAGGATGGGGTAGTGATGAATGAATGATTTAGCAACCACCATTATGAGTAAGTGAGCTGTTTAGCTGCACCTCATCAGACTAGCTGTAGTAGGACTGCGTGCTTTTGTTGTTAATCTGGTGATCATAGATGCATTTTTTTTTTCTTCATAAACTGACACGCAGAAAATGCACTTGGGGAACCTGTACATCTCTCAGTGTGTGTGTGTGTGTGTGTGTGTGTGTGTGTGTGTGTGTGTGTGTGTGTGTGTGTGTGTGTGTGTAAAATAACATCATACATAACTTACAACCAAGTAGGTGTTTTTATTGCTTGAGGACCAAGGAGGTGCCTTTACTTTATGAGTCTTGAAAGGTCAGAAGGTCACGATACTCGTGATAACGTCACATAATCGACATTCTGGAGCGTGGGGGAGGGCGGGGGCTGGCTAGCCTGCAGCAGCAGCAGCAGCAGGCGAGGTGTGGGGGAAATTGTACTGTACAATAGGGATCAGGACAGAGAGAGACTCGGCTGTGAGGGGCCTGGCAGGTAGGTACAGGTCGGTGATGGCACCTTTACTTTCCTCGTCTTTTCATTGTTTACTACCTCCCTTGGCCGTCCTCAAACCTAGCCTGGATCAGATATTAAGGTCAGGTCAAATAGGCACATCGCCATTACACCCTCATCTTGACCAGACGACCTCTTCATCACGCGTTCATCTTCACTCCACCTTTATCCTCATCCCATCCTCATCTCGTCGTCATCACTGCACCCTTATATTCATCACATACTCATTAAACTTACTTTTTTTTTCACTTCATCTTCGCAGACCCGGATACCTTCTCTACATTCTTCTCTTCAGTATATCCTATCTTTACACCTTCACTAATCCGTCGCCTCGCTTAGATAATTTTCTGTTGACTTTAGATAATCTAAACTACGCCCTCAGCTCACTCAACAAGGTAGGTTGAATTCACTTTTTACGCACACACACACACTCACACACACGCGCGCGCGCGCGCTTGAAGACAAAGAGATACAACATATATGATTTATAGACAAAATCGTACGATGGGCAGTTTCCTAGTAGCACATTATAACACCTATTTTTTTGTCTTTTTTTTCATATTTATTGTTAATGTAACTGTTGTATCACGTTTCTTTGTGCTGTGTAATATAGTCATTGATGTTGTTCTGTTAATATTTCGGTGGGGTTGGTGACCGAGTGCACTTTCGTATGATAATCACATCATCAGGGGAGATACAAGAAAGAAATATAAGTCAGTTGATATACAGCGAACAGATGTAGCCAGAACGCCATTTGGTAAATAGGTGTCTACCCGAATGGAGTGCGGGTGCGTTCAAGTCTGGTAACTTGAGTATCATAATGTTTATCATGTGAACCAGAAAGGGAACCGTTTACAAATTTGTATCAACGATAAAGCTATCCAATTTGTTTAGACCATTTATTTATATATATATATATATATATATATATATATATATATATATATATATATATATATATATATATATATATATATAATTTAACCACCTCCTCCCAGGAAATGTATTTGATGCTCTTTGTTATTGTTGAAGACGAATGGTAGAGTAATAGTTGTTAGGATCAAGTAAAACAGCGGTGGGTCCAGCTTTGTCTTGTAGAGGATCACAGATCATCCATTTTTTTTTTTTTTTTTTCCTAGGAGTAAGTGTTTCTTTTGCATCACGTCATGATGCTGCAGGATAACAGTGCTGCACGGCATGACTGCTGCTAGATAACAGTGCTGCACGGCATGACTGCTGCAAGATAACAGTGCTGCACGGCATCACTGCTGCAACATATCACTGCTGCAAGATAACATTGCTGCACGGCGTCACTGCTGCAAGATAACATTGCTGCACTTCATGACTGCTGCAAGTTGACAGTAATGCACGTCGTAAGTGCTGCAAGATAATAGTGATGCCTTCCGCAAGGTGTACATCCTGACTGGTACAAGATAACAGTGCTCCATGGCATAACTGGTACAAGATAACAAGAGCTGCATGTTATAACAACCGTAAGATAACAGTGCTGCATGCCATGCCTGCTGCAAGATCATGGTGATGCACGTCTTACATAATTCCTGCAAGAAGATAGTGCTTCCCGCCGTATGACTTAAGTGCAAGATGGCAGTGCTGTAAGGTCGTGATTCGTACCAGATACCTTTGAACGTAATGACGTGTATGATGAGTGTCACACACGTCATGACGAGTGAAGGAAAATAGGACTACGTGTAATGGCTGGTGCAAGATGATAGTACTAGTGAAGAATCATAGTACCATATGTTACTACTGAAGGATAGTTCAGCTTGTCATGACTGGTGGTAGATAGTAGACATCATGATGTAGTGTTCAGTGCTACTAATTGGGAGTCGGCTTGGGCCCGCCTGGGGTTGGACTTGCATGGGTTCGAATCCTGGGCGCGGCAGTCCACACCTAGGATTGGTCAGTAAATGAATACCTGGTTTAGTATGTGTGTATGTGTGTGTGTGTGCATTGGAGTAAAGACATGGTACATCCATACAGGTTTAAGAGACGGAGCAACACGATTGTAAAACTCTCCCCGTAATACTCTAATCACACATATATTGTCTATCTATCCATCTATCTGTCTGTATGTCTATCTGAACTGATTAGAGAGAGAGAGAGAGAGAGAGAGAGAGAGAGAGAGAGAGAGAGAGAGAGAGAGAGAGAGAGAGAGAATCCCAGAGCATGGTGTGAGTGCGTGTGTCCCTGTAGGACATAGTATCCTTGGCAGGAGATGAGTATGTCCATGACAGTGGCGTGAAACCCGAGACAGGCAGGGACAGATGGCAGGCCAGGCCAGGGGCGTAGAGGGCTCTTGTCTTTCTCTCAGCAGGGCAGGCTAGGGTAGTGCACGGGCGGAGGTCTCTCTCAGCAGGGCAGGGCAGGAGTGTAGAGGGCTCTTTGTCTCACTCTATAGAGCAGGCTAGGGTAGTGCACGGGCCGAGGTCTCTCAGCAGGGCAGGCCAGGGTAGTATAGGAGCGGATGTGCTACTCCCAGTAGGGTAGGCCAGAATGGAGACGTCTCTCTCAGTAGGGCAGGCCGGGGTAGTGCAGCGTTGAAGGCAGGCCAGGGAAGTGGAGGGGTGGAGGTCTTTCTCCCAGGAGGCCCGGCCAGGGTAATGCAAGGCCGGAGGTGCCTCTCAGTAAAGCAGGCCCCTGGCGGAGGTTCCCTCTCGCAGCGGTGCAGGGGCGAAGGTTCTCTATCTCTCTCCGTAAGGCAGGCCAGGGTAAGTGCAGGGGAGGTCTCTCTCTGCCAGTAGGACAGGCCGTGGTAGTGCAGGGGTGGAGGTGTGTCTCCCAGTAGGGCAGGCCAGGGGTGGAGGAGGTCTCTCTCTCCCCCCCTCCAGTAGAGGAGGGCATGGCGCGGCACACCCCGTCCGTCACTGCTCACCACGAGCACACCCACACACAGCTGGCCCACCAGTAAGGTTGTCATGCACATACCCGACACCAGTGTGTCATTTACGTAAGCATGTGGTCGTGTATCTTGAGAATTCCTCTGTTGTTGAGCATTACTAATTTCTCGGTGCAGCTGGCGTCTTGTCATATGAGGAGGCGCTCGCTCGGAGAAAAAGAAAATGGATTGTTGGATTGATTTAAGATGATGGGAGGTGGGGGAAGAGGTTCTAGCTAGAGTTCGAGGATGTGTGTGTATATTGCGTAATGCATATACCTTAACGTTGGTGGAGGGAGATATTCTCAAACCCGCAGCCCGGCTTGTGATCCTCTCCAGGTGAAGGTTGACTCATGGTCCAGCGTGTTGGGCTGGGTTGCACATCCCGCCTGGTACCTTGAAAAGGATGTCTGTTTGTTTCGTGAAGAGGTCAATATATCTCTTTGTGAAGCTGAAAAGCTCTGTCTTTAGTGAAGTAACTAGAAATGGACTCCAGGCCTGCTTACCTGTATTTTACTTGTATTGCCCCAACACCTTCACTTATCTTACACGAGTTAGTTACTTAGCGCCGGTCCTGTCATTCCAGTAAAGGAATAATTTCGACTGTGGTTCACGAATTAAGCCTTCCAGTATTTTCCAGGCCGGGGAGGAGGTGTGTCTAATCAGGATTGAACACGGTTGCCAGACCTTTCAATCGGTTTCTAATAATTCAACCTTTTCACAGTAGATCAGTCATCACATTGGGTTTATGTAATCCCAAGTAAAATCTTCAGCAACATCCCCGGCGTGTCGTCAGCATATATATATATATATATATATATATATATATATATATATATATATATATATATACAACTACGATTTCGCAATGTAATGCATGGTGGTACGCGCTGCGGACTCCGAATCTATTGGTTCCGGTGCGATCCCCATTGATGGTAGACTGCAGCATAAAGCTCCCCCAGCTTTTCATCCTTCCTGTGGTTGAGAAATGTACGATGATGATTAGTTCTTACTTGGGTTAGGGTAAAGCATCACAACAGTCTGACGGACGTAGAGTTTCCCAAGGGGTGTTCGTGTCCGGGAATATGGCCCTTACTGACGGGGCTGTCGAGAGTCTTTCAGGGGCAGCATCTTAAGTGACCTGATTCTACGAAACTTTAAGTTTGGTGTACATGTACGGTATCCCCCCCTCCCTCGTCCCCAAGGTTATGATATATATATATATATATATATATATATATATATATATATATATATATATATATATATATATATTCTTTTTTCTTTCAAACTATTCGCCATTTCCCGCATTAGCAAGGTAGCGTTAAGAACAGAGGACTGGGCCTTTGAGGGAATATCCTCATATGGCCCCCTTCTCTGTTCCTTCTTTTGGAAAATTAAAGAAAAAAAAAAAAACGAGAGGGGAGGATTTCCAGCCCCCCGCTCCCTCCCCTTTTAGTCGCCTTGTACGACACGCAGGGAATACGTGGGAAGTATTCTTAATCCCCTATCCCCAGGGATCATATATATATATATATATATATATATATATATATATATACACAGTAGATCCTTGTAGGTGCGGTTCGTTCTAGAGTTGTGGTTGTGTTTGTGTAGTTGTATAATGATTCATTTACTTGATTCATTTAGATTCTTTCAGTTTGTCATGTTGTGATAATGCTTCAGTAGTGTATAGTAAATGCGTACCTGTCTCTGTAGGGTGTTACACAGTTATGTGCAGTGTTGCTCTTGTCTGTATGGTATAGGATAGTTCTGTGCAGTGTTGCTTGTCTGTATATTGTTTAGGATGGGTCTCTGCGGAGCTATCTGTCTTTTTATGGTTGAGGATGGGTCTGTGCGGTGTGCCTGTCTGTCTGTGGTTGAAGATGGGTCTCTGCGGTGTTGCCTGTCTGTCTATGGTTGAGGATAGGTCTGTGCGGTGTTGCCTGTCTGTCTATGGTTGAGGATGGGTCTGTGCGCTGTTCCCTGTCTGTCTATGGTTGAGGATGGGTCTGTGTGGTGTTGCCTGTCTGTCTATGGTTTAGTATGGGTCTGTGCAGCGTTGCCTCTCTGTGCGGGGGTTCTGTGCAGTGTTGCTACTAGTGATTCACGCACGTACGTTGGAGTCGGTCTGCAACACATGCCATCCTCTAACGCCATATGTAACCTCTCATTACTTTTATTACTTATGAGGGTCTCGTTATGTCTTATCACGAGGGGTCTCCGTCCTAAGGTCTTGTGTTGTTTGTGTCGAGTGTGTGTGTGGAGCTTATCTGCGACTTGAACTCTCTGGTGTATTTATTTACTGGGTCTTGTGTTATTACTCCCAAATCCTTTATCTGTGTTGGAGATGTTCACGAGAGATTTCGTGATGTGTGTGTGTGTGTGTGTGTGTGTGTGTGTGTGTGTGTGTGACGATCTGGAAGAACACTATGTGATATGTGTGAGGATATGATCTTGGAGAACACCATGTGATATGTCTGAGGATATGATCTTGGAGAACACCATGTGATATATGTAATGATATGATTTTGGAGAACACCATGTGATATGTCTGAGGATATGACCTTGGAGAACACCATGTGATATATGTAATGATATGATCTTGGAGAACACCATGTGATATGTCTGAGGATATGATCTTGGAGAACACCATGTGATATATGTAATGATATGATCTTGGAGAACACCATGTGATATATGTAATGATATGATCTTGGAGAACACCATGTGATATGTCTGAGGATATGATCCTGGAGAACACCATGTGGTATATGTAATGATATGATCTTGGAGAACACCATGTGATATGTCTGAGGATATGATCCTGGAGAACACCATGTGATATATGTAATGATATGATCTTGGAGAACACCATGTGATATGTCTGAGGATATGATCCTGGAGAACACCATGCGATATATGTAATGATATGATCTTGGAGAACACCATGTGATATGTCTGAGGATATGATCCTGGAGAACACCATGTGGTAGTGAACATGTTCTGGGCAGCCATGACCTGGGGGCAGGGAAGCAGGTGATCAATACCCCGCCCCTCAGTACCGTGAGATCCTGTGTCCTGAAGGCGTCTCGTGATGGGATATGGCATTTTCTACGGTGTACATGTATGGTCCCGGGGGATCTTGTTACGTTATGAAGGGAGTCCGTGGATGTTTGGCTTACAGATGTTTAACTGGAGAATGCCTTCCTTTTGCACACACACTTGCGCCATCCTGACAGATGAACACACACACACACACACACACACACACACACACACACACACACACACACACACACACACACACGTGTACACACACTAGTTGTCTGCAGTATCCCCTTCCTTATCGTACTTCATCTCAGTGTTGATCTCTTTAAGATATTATGTGCATTCTGATATCGAAAGGTGTTGCATATATTTCGTTAATTGTAGTTTATTTTCTGCTGGCACTGATGCATGAGAGATGTGTAGTGTGTGTGTGTGTGTCTGTGTGATCTTGTGAATGGGTAGGCGAGGGCTGGAAATGTGGTTCGGTACGTTACATACTTTAGGACCAACCTGACAACAGAGTGAAGCCAGGCACTCATACCCCAGGGTCATACCCTCGTGCTCAGTATGGTCTCGGGCTGGTGCTAACGGTGAGGACCTCCCCAGAATGGCTGTAGGTAGCAGGTATAATATTGGCATGCCAGTCAAAGTGCTGGTGTAGTCAAGTGACAGCCACGGGTGCGGCTCGAGCACCTGTCACCTCCTCCAACCCCCCCAACACACCTGCTCACAGGTGTATAAATATCCTTGACCTACTCAACTTTGAGGTGTATTGGTTTATACTACCGCCATTCTTCTTGTCAAGCAGGAGGGTGATGGCAGACGTCCGTGCTTCAAATGTCAACCTGTATAGAAAGAACTTCGCCCACGCACCTTCCTTGCTTTCGTGTTATATATACAAAAATCGTGACCAGTAACCTGCTGATTCAGTGGTCGGAGAGTGAACTGTCTTCTGTCATGAGTGTGTGTGTGTGTGTGTGTGGTGGTAGTCAGGCGAGCGGGCTGGCACAAGGAGTGTGTATGATGGTTGAGGTGATGGATGTGTGTGTGCCTTGTGTACCCTGGGGCGTGTTTGTGTTGGTGTGCGCGCGCACGGGAGCCGCTGGAGTGGAGGCGGCTGTTGTTACAGTAACAGGAGAGGCGGCCATTCAGTAATCTTGTGAACAGTGTTGGCACGGTGCCCGGCTCTGGCCTGCTTGTGGCTGGTCCGACCCCTGGCACGGGAGGCCCCGCCGGGGAAGCACCTGCCTGACACTAACCACATAATTACACAAGAGCAAGTCGTACTTTGAATGTATAGTTTCATGATTATTTCTAAAATGTTGGGAACGCCTTGTCTGTGGTTGGAACAGGGCGTAGCGATATGGTTGGGGTACCCCCTGTCTGTGGCTGGAACAGGACGTGTCTGTGGATGGGGCGCCCTGTTTGTGGCTGGAATGGGACGTAGCTGTGGTTAGGGCGCCCATTTTGTAGCTGGAATGGGACGAAGCTTTGGTTGGGGTGCCCTGTTTGTGGCTGGAGTGAGACGTAACTATGATTGGGGTGCCCTGTTTGTGGCTGGAATGGGACGTAGCTGTAGTTTAGGTGTCCTGTTTGAGGCTTGACTGGAACGTAGCTTTGATTGGGATGCTCTGTTGGAGCTAGACTGGAACGTAGCTGTAGATAGGACCGTCCTATGTAGGTGCTAGAGCGTAAGTCTTGACAGGTTGTGTCATATGTAGAGTCGTGGTTGTGGGGTTGAATGTTAAGGTTGTGCTGACGATCGCAACCTTCCTTATCGTCCGCACTCCATCGTGTCTGCCCGACGGTGTTGTTTCCGAGCAGCATCGCTAGGGTCTTCGTGTCGCGAAGCTCCTCAAGCCATATAATCTCGATGTTGCCGTTGATGGCTTGGTAAAGGGAGGGGAGAGGTGTTTGCTCCATCGTGTAATTATATATATATATATATATATATATATATATATATATATATATATATATATATATATATATATATATATATATAATCACATAATTCCCTCCAACAGCAAGGATTCGAACCCCGCACCATTTGCGTGATTGCTCTGTATGCTAACCAAATGGTGTGGTTTTCGAAACCTTGCTGTTGGAGGGCATTATGTGTTCTATGAAAAGTGCGCGTTCATATTTGATTGCCGTTTTCAGCGTTAACGAGGTAGTGCCAAGAACAGACGGAAGAAAGGCCACATCCGCTCACATCCATTTTTTAGCTGTCATGTGTAATGCACCGAAACTACAGCACCATTGTCCACAACCAGGCCCCACAGGCTACCTTTGTTTACCCCAGACGCTTCACATGGCTGGGGTCAGTCCATGGACTCCAGTATACCACAACGCTCCAGTTTACTCAGTCCCGTGCCCGCTTTTCACCCTCGTGCTTGTTCAGTCCCCGATAGCGCAAATTCTTTCACTCCATCGATCCAATTCCAATTCGTTCTCATCGTTCTCCTTGTTACCTCCCCTTCTGACACATATATCCTCTTAGTCAATCTTTCCTCTCTCATTCTGTCTATATGTAAACGCCATTTCAGCACACCCTATTCAGCTCTCTCAGCCACACTCTTTTTATTACCACACATCTTTCATCCCCACTCATTACCACACCAAACCACCTCACACCACATACTGTCCTCAGACATTTCATTTCCAACACATCCACCCTCCTCCGCAGAGCCTTAACTATAGCCCGTGCCTAGCATCAATATAATGTTAGGATTACTATACTTTTCAAACATATCCATTTTTTGCCCTCCCAGATAACGTTGTCTGTACACACACACACACACACACACACACACATATATATATATATATATATATATATATATATATATATATATATATATATATATATATATATATATATATATATATGGATGGCAAGAGATGGGTGATGAGTGCTTATGTACCTGGCCATTGAGAAGAAAGATTATGGGAGGCAAATGTTGTGGGAGCAGCTGAGTGAGTGTATCAGCAGTTTTGATGCACGAGACCGGGTATTAGTTAATTGTGATGTGAAAGCGAAGGTGAGTAATGTGGCAGTTGGGTGTATGATTGGGGGACATGGGATATTCAGTATTATTAATGGAAATGGCGAACAGCTTGTGGAGTTAAGTGCTGAAAAAGGGCTAATTATTGGGAATATCTGGTTTAAAAGGTGGGATATACACAAGTGTACATATTTCAGGAGGAAACATGGTCAGCGGGCATTGTTACATCACATATTAAGTAATGAGCGTGTTAAAGAGAGGCTTCTGGATGTAAATGTGCTGAGAGTGGCAGCTGGTGGGATGTCTAATCACTGTCTTGTGAAGGCGAGGGTAAAGATTTGTAGAGGTTTTAGGAAAAGAGGAAACAGTATCGGTGAGAAGAGATTGATGAAAGTGAGCGAGCTTGAAAAAGAGACTTGTGTGAAGTAATACCTAGAGAGTTTGAGCGTAGAATGGCAAAACGTGAGAGTATATTCGGCAAGGGGAATGGGTGAGGAATGGGAGGTATTTACGGAAGCAATGTTGGCATGTGCAAGAGATGCATGTGGCATGCAAACGGTGGGAGGTGGGCAGATTACAAAGGGTCTTGAGTAGTAGGATGAAGACGTAAAATTGCTAGTGAGAGAAAGTGGGGGCGTTTGGGCTGTACTTACAGGGAAGTAGTGCAAATGATTGGGTATGTATAAGAGAAAGCGGCAGGAGGTCAAGAGGACGATGCATTGGTTGAACAGTAGGGCAAATGAGGGTTGGGGTGAGCGAATATTAGTATTCTTTAGGGAGTTTGAGGTAATTTGGAAAAAGTTTATGTGCAAAAGACGTCAGAAAAAATAGTGTTTGTAGAAGAGATGAGGTGGTGAAAATCTTGCGGAAGATAAAATGTGGCAAGGCGGCTGGGGTGAATGTTATTGCTGTTGAATTTATTAAGAAAGGGGTGACTGTGTTGGTGATAGGCTTGTTAGGATTGTCAGTCTATGTATGGATCATGGTGAGGTGCCTAAGGCCTGCCGGAATGCATATATAGCGCCATTTTGTGAAGGCATTGGGGATAAAGGTAATTGTTCAGATTACAGAGGTATAAGTTTGTTGTGTGTAACTGGTGACTTAAATGGGAGGGTATAAGGATGTAAGGCTTATGTAAGAGTGGGAAGAAAGGAGAGTGAATAGTTCCAAGTCGTAGTTGGTCTGCTACAGGGTTGTATGATGTCACCATGGTTGTTTAATTTATTTATGGTTGAGGTGGTTAGGGAGGTAAATGGGAGAGTGTTGGAGTTAGGGGCGAGTTTGTAGTCTGAGGGGATAAGAAGAACTAGGCAGTGAGTCAGTTTGCATATGATACAGCGCTGTTGACAGATGCGAGTGTGAAACTGCAACAGTTGGGGACTGAGTTTGAAAGGAAGAAGTTAAGAATAAATGTGAGTGAAAGCAATAGTATTAGGTTTATCAGGGTTGAGGGACAAGTTCGTTGGGTTGTGCGTTTGAATGGAGAAAAATTGGAAGAAAGGGAGTATTTTAGATACCTGGGAGTGGACATGACAGCAAATGGAACCATGGAATCGGAAGTTAGTCTTAAGGTGGGTGAGGAGGTGAAGGTTATGGAAGCACGGAAGAATGTATGGAAAGAGAGGTTGTTATCTAGGAGAGTAAAAATGAATGTTTTAAGGTTTAGTAGTCTCGACATCATTGTATGGATGTGGGGCATGGACCATAGATAAGACTGTGTGAAGGAGGAGGATGGGTGTGTTGGAAATGTTTGAGGGCGAAGTGTGGTATGAGATGGTTTGATGGAGTAAGTGATGAAAGGTTAAGAGAGGTGTGGTAATAAAAAGAGTGTGGTTGAGAGAGCTGAAGAGGATGCGCTGAAATGATTTATACAGGTGGCGAGAATGAGTGAGGAAAGGTTGACCAAGAGGATATATGTGTCAGAAGTGAAGGGAACAAGGAGAACATGCAAGCCAAATTGGAGGTGGAAGGTTGGAGTGAAAAAAGATTTTGAGTGATCGGGGCCTGAACATGCAGGAAGGTGAAAGGCTTGCACAGGATAAAGTGAATAGGAACGATGTTTATACAGGGAAGTCAATGGGCTGTCAGTGGACTGAATCAGGGCATATGAAGCGTCAGGGGTAAACCATAGAAAGCCCTGTGGGGCCTGGTTGTGGACGGGCAGCTGTGGTTTCTGTGCAATTCACCTGACAGCTAAAGAATGGATCTGAGCGGATGCAGTCTTCTTCGTCTGTTCCTGGCACTGCTTCACTAACACGGGAAACGGGGACACACACACACACACACACACACACACACACACACACACACACACACACACACACACACACACACACACGTACAGTGGTGCGTTGCAGGGTTCTACTCGAGGACCATTGCTCCTCTTCATGTATGCGAATGAATGACTGCCCTGTACAGACAACCCCTTAAAAGGTGGGCGAAATTGCAGAGTCGGTAAGTGTTCACAGACTCCTCACAAAACACACGACTACGGTGAAGCACGTGATAACTCCTTGAGCACAAAGGTGCGACCCCTCGGACCTGATGGCCCAGACTTTATGACTTGACACTTAGAGGTCAGGTCAGAGACCAGACCAACATACCGTTCGCGCTCGTGAGTCGCACCATTGTGATTAAAGAGATGATACCGTCTTAACCACTCTAATTTGCACCTCAGAAGGTACAGTGGAGATATATATGGAACCGAAGGACTTGTGGGGAAGAATATCACTTGGTAGGTAAGGCTAGGTTGTGCAGCCCCGCCAGAGGTCCAGTCTTGAGAGACAGCACTACGTAGGGCCAGGCAGGAATGGTAGCAGTTGGTGTCCATCGTCATATACGAGTATATCTTGCCGTTGAGTCATGTTGACAACAGGTGTGTGGGGCGTGTTGAATATTACGTGTGTTGAGTCATTATGGGAGACAGGTTTGATGATGAAGTCAGGTGTGAGTCACGTTGGAAGACAGGGATTTGGAGACTTTACACATGTGGAGTTATTGGACCTAACCTAATTATTTAGGTGAGGTCAGGTACGGACTCCCTCCAGCATGATGTCAGTCAGTATGGTCAGAAGGTCTCTCTCTCTCTCTCTCTCTCTCTCTCTCTCTCTCTCTCTCTCTCTCTCTCTCTCTCTCTCTCTCTCTCTCTCTCCCTCTCCTCTCCTCTCCCATTTTCGCTGACTCTCGTGGTAGTTACTCTTACGTAGGTGTTCCCTTTATCTGCATCAGCATGTTACCGGTTCATTCCGGAAGAAAAGTTCCCGCAGTTTTGGAAGAGAAGTGTTTGAAAGCCAGAGCAGGAGAGATTGGCGATGGATGCCTCGGGTGATGACTTCAGTTGGGGCTCTGACATCACGACCTAGTCTGAAGTCATAGCCTTTGCTGGGAGCCTACCAGCGCCAGTTGCTCCTGATGCTGCTTCACGCCCTGTCTTAATGATGGAGTCACGCATGAGGATAGTTGGTGGCCAGCTGGGGGTGTGGAGGCACGTGGTGGCTAGTGTAGGGTGTGGCTATGGTGGGTGGGTGGCCAGCTGGGGTGTGGAGGCAGTTGGTAGCTAGTGCAGGGTGTGGCTATGGTGGGGGGGTGGGTTGTGTGGTATGGAGGCAGTTGGTGGCTAGTGATGGTTGTGGCTCTAGTGGCTGGGTGGGTTGTGTGGTATGGAGCCAGTTGGTGGCTAGTGTAGGGTGTGGCTGTGGTGGCTGGGTGGGTTGTGTGGTGTAGATGGGACAGACCTGGTCAATCTACAGCCCTTGCTGTGCAGCAACAGCCTCTTTGGTTGTGCTATTTGCTCTTGCTTCCCTTGCTCACTGCCTCCTAGTTTCTAGCTTGTCTTCTGACTTCTTCGTCCTCCTCTTCTGTCATTCTTCATTAATTTCATCTCGGCAGCTCCTCCCTATCTTCATTCTTTTCTGCTGCCATCGCTCTTCTCTCTTCCGTTGCTTTCATATATGGTTGCGAGGAATGGGTTATTGATAGGGTTGCGTGGAGGATGGTGGATGTGTTGGAAGTGAGATGTTTGAGGACAGTGTGTAGTTTGAGGTGGTTTGATCGAGTAAACAACGAAAGGGTAAGAGAGATGTGTGGTAATAAAAAGTGGTTGAGAGAGCAGGTGAGGGTGTGTTGAAATGATTTGGACATATGGAGAGAATGAGTGAGGAAAGGATGACAAAGAAGATATATTTGTCAGAGGTAGAGGGAACAAGGAGAAGCGAGAACCCAAACTGGAGGTGGAAGGATCAAGCGGAAAAGATTTTGAGTAATCGTGTCCTGAACATTAAGGAGGGTGAAAGGCGTGCACGGGATAGAGTGAATTGATTATATATATTATATATATGAATTGCGATTTCACCGTGTGTGTGTGTGTGTGTATATATATATATATATATATATATATATATATATATATATATATATATATATTATATATATATATATATTTTTTTTTTTCCAAACTATTCGCCATTTCCCGCGTTAGCGAGGTAGCTTTAAGAACAGAGGACTGGGCCTTTGAGGGAAAATCCTCACCTGGCCCCCTTCTCTGTTCCTTCATTTAGAAAGTTAAAAAGAAACGAGATGGGAGGATTTCCAGCCCCCCGCTCCCTCCCCTTTTAGTCGCCTTCTACGACACGCAGGGAATACGTGGGAAGTATTCTTTCTCCCCTATCCCCAGGGATAATATATATATATATATATATGTATATATATATATATATATATATATATATATATATATATATATAAATATATATATATATATATATATATATATATATATATATATATAGAGAGAGAGAGAGAGAGAGAGAGAGAGAGAGAGAGAGAGAGAGAGAGAGAGAGAGAGAGAGAGAGATTTCTTTGGATATGGGACCACACCCTTCTACACCACCATTGCAGCAGCAGCGCACACACACACCCATCATCACTGGCAGTTATTCATGATTTTTCTTTTTCCTGAAGTTTGGTTGACCACATTTCTGGGACCGTTGCTGATGTATGTACTGCTGAAGGAAAAGTGAATGATATGACTGAAAATGAAAAGAATATAATGGTGAATAAATGAAAAACAATGTCGGACCTCGGCTGAAAACTGTTGACAGTGTACTTCCAGTGAGCATTAACGGTGTTGAAATAACGTTAAGGCCAAACATTCTTGGACACATCCCAGGTGTGGGAATGAGGCCTGTGCTAACCCACGAGCCCCAGCTGGTGTGGACGAGACCGAGGACCATATAGTCTTAACCATCTTGGCCATGGCGCTTACTTCGCGTAGACCTTGGGGAGGAGGTCGGTCCTATGTCCTTACAGCTCGGGGCCGAGTTGTATCATTGGTCAACCAGGCTGTTAGTTGCCGCGGCCCGCAGGCTCACGTCCCCGTTAACTAGTCTCTTCAGTCGAACTCACTTGCCGAGTCATTTTGACTTTCCAGAGTGCTCTCTTTTCTGCCCCCTCCTACCTCCTATATATATATATATATATATATATATATATATATATATATATATATATATATATATATATCCCTGGGGATAGGGGATTAAGAATACTTCCCACGTATTCCCTGCGTGTCGTAGAAGGCGACTAAAAGGGGAGGGAGCGGGGGGCTGGAAATCCTCCCCTCTCATTATTTTTTTTTTTTTTAATTTTCCAAAAGAAGGAACAGAGGGGGCCAGGTGAGGATATTCCAAAAAAGGCCCAGTCCTCTGTTCTTAACGCTACCTCGCTAACGCGGGAAATGGCAAATAGTTTAAAAGAAAGAAAGAAAAAAAAAAAAAAAATATATATATATATATATATATATATATATATATATATATATATATATATATATATATATATATATATATATATGTATGAGTCCACGGGGAAAACGGGGAAAAGAAACACGGTAAGTTCCCAAGTGCACTTTCGTGTGATACTCACATCATCAGGGGAGAGACAAGAGAGAAATATAAGTCAGTTGATATGCAACGAAGAGACGTAGTTAGGACGCCATTTGGTAAACACGTGATTGTCCATCACATGTTGACCAAATGGCGTCCTAGCTACGTCTCTTCGTTGTGTATCAGCCGACTTCTTTCTTGTATCTCCCCTGATTATGTGATTATTACACGAAAGTGCACTTGGGAACTTTTCGTTTTCATTTTCCCCGTGGACTCATAGAAATATCCGTGATCACGAGCAAAATTGTGATCCTTTCCAATATATATATATATATATATATATATATATATATATATATATATATATATATATATATATATATATATATATATGAATAATAGAACACAGTAGTTCACGTTATTTTAGCAATATGCTGAAAATCATGCGGTTGAAGCAATGTCCCTTTATTAACTGTCTCTCTAGAGTTTAATTGGATGAAAATATAATTCTTAAGAGATGTGAAGAGAAATGAAGCGGTGGAATGTGTAAAGTTAGGTGGGCAGGTAATATTGTGTGCATCACCTGCTTCCCCCAGTATTTCATTGCTGACCTTTTCGTTAATATAGCCGCTGCTGCACACTTGCCCATCTGCACCTGCGCAACAGCTTAGGCATGTCTATTTTGATTCCTCTACAGGTTTAGAACGTAAGAGGCCGTTTTGACTTTTACTGTGCTAGTATACGGTGTACCTTTTTGTCATATATATATATATATATATATATATATATATATATATATATATATATATATATATATATAATTTTCTTTTTTTCCATATATATTCGCCTTGTCCCGCGTTAGCGAGGTAGCGTCAAGAACAGAGGAGTGAGCCTCAGAGGGTATATCCTCACTTGGCTACACCTCTCCGTTCCTTCTTTTGGAAAATTATGAACGGGAGTGGAGGATTTCCAGCCTCCCGCTCCCTCCCCTTTTAGTCGCTTTCTACGACACGCAGGGAATACGTGGGAAGTATTCTTTCTCCCCTATCCCCAAGGATATATATATATATATATATATATATATATATATATATATATATATATATATATATATATATATTATTTTATCCCTGGGGATAGGGGATTAAGAATACTTCCCACGTATTCCCTGCGTGTGGCCAGGTGAGGATATTCCAAAAAAGGCCTAGTCCTCTGTTCCTAACGCTACCTCGCTAACGCGGGAAATGGCGAATAGTTTAAAAGAAAGAAAATATATTATTTATTTATCTATTTATCTATTTATTTATTTATTTATTTATTCAATCACAGGGAAGAAGAAGCGTATTGTCCGTTTCCATGTGGTTTTACCTTGATCATTCGTACACACACACACACACACACACACACACACACACACACACACACACACACACACACTTTTATCGAATGCAAAATCGTTCAGAGAGAATCGTCATATTCGGTCGATAAAACAGCGTGAGGAGGTTTGCCAGGAGAAGTGTAATTATGAAGGCATCTTCAAGGACATTGTCTCGGACACGTATGAAAACCTGCACCCAGTTGGATAAGGAGTGATAACATAGGAGGCCAGATGTTGTAGTACAGAGGAGGTAAGAACATTACACTGTGGAGTTGCGGATCACCTGAAGATCCCTCTCGGGAATTACTTCGAGGTAGAACGAAGAGAGGAAGGAGAGAGATTATGTCTTAATGGGAAAAAGAAATAAGGTTAAGGGATTACTGAGAATGCGAATGAGTCATTGCAAAGAAGAAAACACGGACGGGGAGATAGAGAGAGAAAAATGTGGAAGTGGATATTTAGCATCCTTGCCTGAAGCAGAGGGGAGGAAGATGGGATGAGATAGTGCGATTCATGGGGTCGTGTAGGGACGCGCTGAGCTGAAGTATAAAAGTTAACGCTACGTACAGAGAATGTATGTTGTCAGAGCTAAGTCCACGTGTACAAACGCCTGCGGAGCCTTCATCAGGTATCCATCGTTTTCCTTTTTTTTTTTTCATATTCAACCTAGATATCCTTGACTGGGGCATGTTCTGTCCATGCCTTGTCGTTCGTCAGATAAAAAAGAAATATATTGATAACATGTCAAGTCGGAGCAAACGTGACGTGTGGTAGTGTCAGCAAGTACTGATCCATTCCGTCAGTTTTATACGTCCATTCAGATTTCTTCGGTCCATTCCTGTGTTCCGTATCGTGCCGAAGTATGAACTGTGCTAGCGGAGATAGGAACTGTGCTAGCGGAGATAGCGTTGGAATGAGGAACGCTAGAGTATTATTCCGTGTCAAAGGCGTACGTAAAGCGCATTGGTAACATTAAATGTGGTGCCTTAGGAGTCACACCATGATTTAGAAAGTCATACAAAAAGCAAAAGAGTGTATACACAAATTTTGATTGATCTAAAAAATAAAATGATAGGTAATAATGAGAGAACTTAGAATGTCTGAAGCGTGTTTGGCTTGGAGACAGCAGATACAAACTGTGAAATTGTGATTGAAACGATACAGGAAAGGTTCATCACTGCTGGAGTATTAAAAGGGATGTCCAAGACCATTTCCGTACACTCGCCTCAGCTGTGAACCGTACTCTCGTTACCCCGACCTCTCTATCTCTCTCACCGTATCATCATTTTCTTTCCATCGACTTGCACCACACCAAAGATTGTCCGCAAACATTACATTTCCAGCACATTCACCGACCTCTGGCATTCTCGTGTACAAACCCCGATGCCTCGCATCCATACAACACTCGCCGTGTGTCTCATTTGAGCTCTCATGGTTCCGTTGGCTGCCATATATATATATATCCCCCACACCCAGTATGTGAAACACTCCACTTTCACAGAGAGAGAGAGAGAGAGAGAGAGAGAGAGAGAGAGAGAGAGAGAGAGAGAGCAAGGAAGCCACCCCTGACGAGGCTTACTGACTGCCAGCGGACGGAAAGGAGTGCAGCGTCGTACAGAACGTTCTCGCCTCGAAGAAACCCATCCTCCCTTGCCCCGGAAATGGGATCCTAAGGATCACGTAGTGGTATATATATATATATATATATATATATATATATATATATATATATATATATACACACGCGACACATAAGTTCTTGTTAATATTAGCGTGCCTGACCTCCAGTGGCAGATGAGGTAACCATACGTAGACCTTACCCTCTCGCCTGGTTGGTCACTTGGGCTTTAGGCCAGGGACCTGCCAGGGTCATTAAGGCCGTCGACGTCAAGTTGTAACCACCGGGAAAAATCGTGAACCACCTTTTCTCATATTTTTTTAATCATTTCTTCTAATTTTCCCAGCAGCTCTGCACGAAAGATTGCTGGTGTTACCCGGGGGCATCCTTTGCTGGGGCTACTGCAGCCCGAGGCTGCGCTACATCCGGTAACAGAGAAATGATGGACTCCCTTGTAGTGAGACGCCCTTTGACGAGATTGTACGCCCTGTGATTACAGCCTCGCCAAAGGCGGTATAACCTTCGGGAGGCGCAGTTTGGTGACACTCCTTCTTCAGGTGTTGAGAATGATTTTACAATCATATACACTCGTACTATCAAGGGCCCGTGATCCTTCTGGCGGGGGATATACCATCGATTTTGATTTACGCCGCGAGAGCTGCTGTTTCTAGTCCACTCCTACCCATGCAGTGGGAGGTGGGGCATATTAGGATACAGAGGACACCAAAGGTCCAGGGATAGTAGTACATTACAGGTTACCGCCTCGTTTCATGGCCGTGTTGAATGACTGGTTAATGCAGACGTCGCTATTGGTGTTATATCGTTAGCGATGCCCTTCCACTGGGGGAAGTTTATGTATACACTGTTTAAGGCCTTCAGGGATTCCACTACCTCGGGCAGGGAACCTTCGATCCATGTGTTGTTGTGGTGGTGAGGTGTGGTGTCGTACAGTGTTGCCGTGGAGGGCATCGTGAAGGTCGCGCCTCTTTCTTCCTGCCCGACCCATTGAGGGTATGATGACGTAACCTTTGATCTGATCCTTGAGGATCAGGGTCTGAGGCTGAGCCACCATACCCACCAGTTTGTACCGTCGTGTTCAAGACTCGTACCGCCGTCTTGAAGAGGATACACATCGGGTATAAAGGGCAAAAGAGCTTGGCAGTCCTGACTTGAAATGTGACGTCACATCCCTGTTATCACATTTTCTTTCGCTTCGTGGAAAGTCGTGAGTCACTAGGGTTGGTTATTAATATTTTGTGTGTTGATTAATCTTGAGTGTGATTACAGTTTGTGTTACAGGGAGAGAGTTTTGCACACGTTTTGCCCCATGTCTTAACCTTGTATTTACTCTTGGATGTGAATCCCCCCACGCCACATCACACACACACACACACACACACACACACACACCAGCTTAAACTAGGTACCCATTTTTAGATAAGCCCCGAGAGGAGGATCAATACCTAGGTTCGGGTGTGAGTCGATAGCCGCGCCCAGGTTTCAATCCATGTGGTGGGACCCACTGCAAATGGGCCCGTTCTTAGTCGTGGTCAGTAACGCCAAACCACTGTACCATGGAGACGTGTGTGTGTGTGTGTGTGTGATTGAGTGAGTGCTGGGAGGGCAAGAGTAGTTAACAGTGTCCTTGTGAGATGTTACAAGTGGTTGTGTTGGAGGGGCACTCCACTTAAGTGGCGGCGGATGTTGACATACGGCCGCCTCTGTTCCTCTTTAACCACCCACCCCCTGCCTGCCTGCCTGCCTCCCTCCCTCCCTCCCTCCCTCCCTCCCTCCCTCCCTCCCTCTCTCTCACAGGAGTGCTGGTGACCCCGCCAGCCAACCAACCATCACGCTCCAGCATTTATGAATGGTACCCTGTGCACCAGGAGGCAGTACTAGTTATTAAACACAATGGTGGGGAACCATGTTGGGCCACGGGTGTCGAAGCGGAATATTTTAGGAACTTTGGCCCCGTGTGTGTGTATGTATGTGTGTGTGTGTGTGTGTGGTGTATGTGAGAGCGTGTTCCCCTGTAGCGGGAGGTCCCTGCCAGACGCTCCTAGCTTCCCCTCCTCATTCATTAACTCCGGCTCGATATGTGAATGGCAGGCAGCGAGGGGCCCCCCCTCCTGCGGCGCGGCCACGCACCAGGGAGGCCCGTCTGCCTCCTGCTCACAGTAAACACTGCCCAAGGCTGGGGATCACAAGGGGACTAAATTTACCGACGGTTCACCTTGGCGATTCCACTGCTTGCCAGTGGCACCCACCCACCTGGGCCTTGTCCTGAGTGTGACTGTATATCCAACAACTCCACCTCTCTCCCTTCGTGCCTCATCCACAGCGCTCCCCCACTCCCTCCCCCTCTCCCCTCCCCTCCTTCACAGCCCCCTCTCCCAACACCCAGCTCTCCACGTCTCTTGACTCGCATCGTCTCGGTCCTTGTCATTGTGCCACACCTGAAATCAGGATCGAGTATGTAGTATGTGTGTTACGGTGCGTGAGAGGCTCGTGATGTGTGTGTGTGTGTGGCGCCTCTCAGCGGTTTACAGCAGCAGGTGCAGCACCTGTGACCTGGTCCTGTGGCAGATGACACACACACCAGTAAGAAGACTCGGGCCCCCGAGGTAAGGCTTTGCGGCTCGCAGGTGTTCCACAGCACATCGCTCAGGGAGTTGTTCTCGGTAACCCCAGCCAGGTATAGCCTGGCCTGAGATAGGCCTAGCTAAGAATAGGAGCTTGGGTGGGGGTGGAGGGAGATCTCCAGGTCGGTGAGAACCGTAAGAAGAAATAGATTCGTCGATGGAGGTAAGAGGGAGGTAAAAAAGTTGAAAATAGGAGCACGTCCATTGGGGTGGGGGATGTCATAGGTGATGGCGAGGGGTCATATCCACCGACGTGTAGGCAGACCCTCCCTCCCGCCCGCCACGCCCCGCCCACTGAATGAATGAAATTCCTTCCCCTTCAAACCCCTCCCCCTAACCCCCCACCACCTCCCCCTCCCTCCTCCATCACTCCTTGGCCCACTTCCGCTGCCACTCGGCCAAGTCCTCCCCCGCCCCATCTCACCACCCTAGCCTTGCCCTCCTCTCCTCACGCCCGCTGCTCTCTCTCTCTCTCTCTCTCTCTCTCTCTCTCTCTCTCTCTCTCTCTCTCTCTCTCTCTCTCTCTCTCTCTCTCTCTCTCAAAATATCGTAATTATGCCTTGATCAGTAGGTTCGTTTCTGGTTTGATCGCACACAAACACACTTCAGATACGAATGATAGAAAAACACTGGAACAAAAAAAGAAATAGATTTATCTACAGCGAACGGAAGGTGTCTTGTTCACAACACAGGGACGTCTTTCTTACCCTTTTGGGGGGCCTCCCGTGTCCGGCCCACCCTTGGTCGTCACTTGGAAACTGTAAGTCAAATACATTCGAAATGTTATAGTTACTTGCCAGCATGAAAAGAGCTGAGTGGCATGAGACTCATTAGTCGAGTTTGATTTTAGTACTGAAACTACTAATGAAAAGGCTTAACTTGGAACTTAACTTGGCTTATAAGTTGCTGAAAATTCCACCTTTGGCCATGGGACTTTATACAGTGGTTTCCGTCTCTCTCATTTCATTCCCTGTAGCCGTGCAGCATTGCAAGCGACATATGTGTTCCATGATACGTCCTTATAATATTTAAGGTAAGATAGTAAGCTGGAATTAATTGGTTTGCAACTTACAGATGATTTTTGAGTAGATTTCAATTTCATTTGCTTCTGTCTGAAAGACCTAAGTTATACTGAAAGATTTTTGAGTTTTAGTTGATAACCCAGTGCAACATAAATTTGGGGGTAGTGTTCGTGTTTCGGTGTTTCGTTCGACTGCCGTGTGAGACATGTTCAGGTCCAGTTAGCTCGAGATAAATCTTTGAGCACCCTCCTTCAGTGTTGAGGAGAGGCACTGCTGAGCATCCAACTTCAGTGTTAAGGAGAGGTACTGCGCGAGGGTTGGAAGACGCAGACTTCAAGAGAGTTTTCTCGGAAGGAGGTGAGGAAGATCACAAGGAAATTAGGAGGAGCACATAAGACCTTCGTGTGCCACCGAGAGAGGCGGTGGGTGGTGCTCCTAATAGCTTAAGAACACTGTTCAGGCTTAAGGTGATGTTCTTAAGAACACTAGTCAGGCTTAAGGTGATGTGCTTAAGAACACTAGTCAGGCTTAAGGTGATGTGCTTAAGAACACTGGTCAGGCTTGAGGTGATGTGCTTAAGAACACTGGTCAGGCTTGAGGTGATGTGCTTAAGAACACTGGTCAGGCTTGAGGTGATGTGCTTAAGAACACTGGTCAGGCTTGAGGTGGTGTGCTTAAGAACTTTGGTCAGGCTTAAGGTGATGTGCTGAAGAACACTGGTCAGGCTTGAGGTGATGTGCTGAAGAACACTGGTCAGGCTTGAGGTGATGTGCTGAAGAACACTGGTCAGGCTTGAGGTGATGTGCTGAAGAACACTGGTCAGGCTTGAGGTGATGTGCTGAAGAACACTGGTCAGGCTTAAGGTGGTGTGCTTAAGAACACTGGTCAGGCTTGAGGTGATGTGCTGAAGAACACTGGTCAGGCTTAAGGTGGTGTCCTTTCGAAACTGCCTTGTGTGCCATGCTTGATAAGAGGGACTCACGCTGTCGAATCGTGTCTTACAACAGTCACGAAAGACTATGAATTTTTCTTTTGTTTAGGTAGATTATATATATATCATATCTTCCACATATCTTATCTCAGCCGAACAACGTGTCCCTCGTCAGAATTATGTTTTAGTATTTTTTTTATTCAACTCTTAATTCGTGTTTGAGAAGCAGATATTGACAAGGTTGCAGTAGTTAGCAATGTTAGATAACCAAGCACGTAGTCGCACTGGAACTTCAGACAGGGCCCTGCCTTGCGGCTTCTCTCTGGAAAGTGTCATCCGCTGAGCCCTCCCGTTCGTTGCTCTGCCCTCAGGAACACTTCGCTGGAAGACCATTTGCGTCATGAATGGGATGTCTAGATAAAACACAGCAGGACCAGATAAGTTTTATCCTAGCACTCCGAAGGAGGCGAAGAAGGAGGAAATTAAGCTCGCTGCGGCAAATGTTCCAGAGGAATAGAAATTTGCTAGTGCAACACCGATGTTCCAAAAAGTTAACAAGTCATTGCCCGGCAATTATCGTCCTATTAGGTTGACGTCTATAGTTGATAAAGTAATGGAGACCATCACTTGGAATAGGATTGTAAACCATTTAGAGGACCACCTCTTAATAGATGATTCTTCGCATTTTTTTTTTTTTTAGGGGATATTGATATAATGAGCTGCATTGTGAAATGTCAGAATTCGCGGACGCTTCTAAGTTGGGAAATAATCCTACAGCAGAATCTGTAGCTTCACACTGACGACGTAGACAAACTAATGGCCGAGGCAAATGGGTGACTAATGAGTTTAGATACTGATAAGGGCAAAGTTTTACATATCAGTGGTAAAACTGGAAAGGCAAGCTGTAATATGAACTCGTTGAGCTACATAATTTGAATGAGGAAAAGGAATTAGGTGTGATCATCTTTAGTGACCTAAAGCTAAGGAAACAGCGTACAGAAACAGTAAACATAAAAGGCAAACGGAATTCTTGGATTCTTAGGTAGGGGCTTCCGAATTGAAGTCTCATAAATTATTGCTCACTCGTTACAACTCACTGGTGCGTCGTCCCCTTGTGGAATACTGTGTCCAGTTTTGGTCACCCTTCCTTAGGAAAGACCGAGATAGAATGGAGATGATATAGAGACGAGCTGCCATGATGATCCCCGGCTTGAGAAACAAATCCTGCGAGAGCCACAGAAAAGAATTGAATTCATTTACCTTCGAAAAGAGTGGGTTAAGAGATGATCCAATATTATAAGTATATAGAATCATTAACGGTGTCGATAATCTCGTTCTCACGAACTACTTAAGGATAGATTCGTGATATCGCTCGTAGTAACGGATAGAAACTCGTGGGCAAATGTTCTAACTCAAACGAAGCAAAGTACTTTTTCTTGATCTGGATTTTTAACAAATGGAACGATTTAGCAATTCAAGTAGTTGAAAGTTCTATCATGAATACGTTGGAGCACAGATTTGACAAATTATTTTGCTTCATATCCACGACTTAACTATTTGCACCTCCTTAGCTATACAGTAAGTTTACAGGTCGAAATGCATTTGGTAAATTAACAGTTTGGGACAGACAGACGAAGCAGCGGGGGGGGGGGGGGGGGGGTTGTAAAAAAAAAAAAAAAAAAAAAAAAAAAAAAAAAAAAACTGTGAATTTGTTGGTAATGAATTTTCCAGTAGGAAGGGTTTTCAGCCTTAGAGGGATCAAGGTTAGGGTAACCCGTCGAGATACAAGGGCCCGTGCCAGATGGAAGACCACGTTTGTCAGCGCTGCATCAGCTCTGAGCTTATCACTTCCTAACCGACGAGGCACATGCTGGACTAACGTTAAGCCATGACTGGTGGCACGTAAAGATATACAGTAAAAGGTGATACTTGTTCGTCAGGGGCTACTCTCTGATGGTCGGGGTCATGTTTCTACCATTATAGTTTTAGGTGAGCCAAAAATTTGGGACCATTGTGGCTGGAAGGAACTTGTTTTCATCCATTCTCTCTCTCTCTCTCTCTCTCTCTCTCTCTCTCTCTCTCTCTCTCTCTCTCTCTCTCTCTCTCTCTCTCTCTCTCTCTCTCTCTCGTTTTACGCTTTGATGCAGCGAGAATGTGTCTGGCGACACAATTATCCTGGACTCCTGCAGAAGGTGTTCTGAGTTGTGTTTTATATTATAACGACATTGACGTTCGTTGTGAGCCTATATGTTGATAACCTGAATCCCAAGGAACCAACTCATAACGAATACTGAACACAGAATGATAGCTCTGTTGTGTATGGTGGTATTATGTTGTGGCGTCTGGTTATGGTGGTTATTGTGTGGCGCCAGGTGATGGTGGTGTTAGTGTAGTGGTGCCAGGTGATGGTGGTGGTAATGTAGTGGTGCCAGGTGGTGGTGGTGCTAGTTTAGTGTGGTGCCAGGCTGTAATGGTGTCAGATTATGGTTGTGTTAGTGTAGTGGTGCCAGGTTATAGTGGTGGTATTGTTGTGGTGCCACGTTATGGTGGTGTTACTGTAGTGGTGCCAGGTTATGGTGGTGGCACTGTAGTGGTGCCAGGTTGTGTTGGTGCTGTAGTGGTGCCAGGTTGTGGTGATGTTAGTGTGGTGGTAGTGTAGTGGGCGTCGTTTCCTTTATTAAATGTTACGTCCTCATGATTATCGTTAATGACTTCCATGTAAGTATGCGAGGCGCCAGTCCCTCCTTCAGTGGTGGGTGTGACGCACTCCTCCTCCTCCTCCTCCCGCTGTGTCTTAGTGTGGTGGAGGTGCCCCGGGGGTAACCAGCTCGTCAGAAGGAAATCATTAGATCGTGATGCTTGAAGATTTGATGTAGGAAACGAGATAAAAAAAAAAAAATACAATGCTTGTGACGTATTATACATGCAGTCCTTAAGAGTTCACCATTGATAATAGTAATGATAATAGTAGTTGTAGTAGTATTGGTTTATTCAGTCAGCTGCAGGCAAGGCTAGGTATCTAACGAGGACACACGATGTAGTCCTCGCGACCATAGAAGAGGTGTGGAGAACGTGTTAAGCAGAAAGCCTTTTTTGATGGTATGTTCCCAACTAAATGTGGCAGACCCGTCAACATGCCACACACAACAGTTGTATGGTGGTTTCTCCCCACACTCTGTCTATATGTTCTCTGCTGATAACCTTTGCATGCCACCTTTCCCTCCTCCTTTAGCCCCAGGAGTTCTGCCCACCATCGCGTTAGTCTGGGTTGGACGATACGAATCCTTAGAGATCAAGAGGCTATATCGGGCTGGACCTTACGAATGCCTCGGGTCAAGATTCTGGCTATATCGGGCTGGACCTTACTCGTCCAAGTAGGTCGAGAGAGTACATCAGGCTGGACTGTATAAGTCGAGGAGAACTAGAGGCTATATATACCAGTAGGGTAGGTGAACAGTCAGGGAGGCCCAGCACCTCCCAGATAGTAGTGTCGTCATCACTGGTGATGGACAAACGCCCTCACTTCCTCTTGAGGTTCGAGAACCTCATGTACTACCACCAACCGACCTACCTACTCCTGCCGTACCCTGCGTGTTACACGTATCGCAGGAAGGAGAGACCGAGAAAGAGAAGAACGATGGAAGAGAGAGAGAGAGAGAGAGAGAGAGAGAGAGAGAGAGAGAGAGAGAGAGAGAGAGAGAGAGAAGGGTGGGTGGAGGCTCCATCTCGTAACTCCAGTCGTTGGTCGGATGCCGGATGACAGGATATAATCATGAGCGACTCCCGCCACCACCGCCAGCCTACCCTCCGCCCACTGCTGCTGCTGCTGCTGGGTCCATCACCTTCACCCACTGCTGCTGCTGGGTCCATCAGGGCCATTCACTGCTGCTGCTGGGTCCATCACCTCCACCCACTGTAGCTGCTGGGCCCTCTAGCTCCACCCACTGCTGCTGCTGAATCTTACTCCATCTACTGCTGCTGCTGTTACTGTGTCCTCTAGCTCCCCCCACTGGTGCTTGTGGGTTCTTCTGATCCACCTATCGCTGTTGTTGCTGCTGCTGGGTCCTGTTGGTCCACCAACTGCTTCTGCTGGGTCCTATTGGTCCACCTGCTGTTGCTGCTGCTGGATACTATTGGTCCGTCCACCTACTGCTGCTGCTGCGTTCTATTGATCCACCTACTGCTGCTGCTGGGTCATATTGGTCCACCTAATGCTTCTGCTGAGTCCTATTGGTCCACCTACTACTGCTGCTGGGTCATATTGGTTCACCTGCTTCTGCTGGGTCCTCCAGTTCCATCCTCTGCTGCTACTGAGTCCTCCTGCTCCACCTGCTGCTGGGCCCTTCTGCTCCATCTACTGCTACTACTGGGTCCTCCTGCTCCACCCACTGCTGCTGCTGGGTCCTCCTGCTCGCTCCACCCTCAACTGCAGCAGCTGCCAGGATTTCCAGTTCCACCTGCTGCTGGGTTTTTCTACTCCATCCTCTGCTGCAGGTACAGTTAGGTCTTCCTGCTCCATCCTCCTCTACAGATGCCGCTGGGTCGTTCAGCTCCACCCACTGCTGGTGCTGGGTCGCTCTGCTCCTCCTCCTCCTACTGCTGCTGCAACTGGGTTCTGTTCCACTGCTGCTGTTGATGGGTCCTCCAGCTCGCTTCAGCCTCTAATGCAGCTGCTGCTGGATCCTCCTGTTCCACCTACTGCCCCAGCTGCTGCCCCCCCCCCCCCTTCCCACACACACACACACACACACACACACACACACACACACACACACACACACACACACACACACACACTACAACTGTCCACGTCATAAAGAACTTAGTTTACTCTAAGTCAGATGTGGGTTATATGCCTTTCAGCAAAACTGTAGGAGCCTTTGATCAAGAGGTTACAGTCGCTGAACACAGTGATGCTAACTACCCTTGACCACCATGTTACCATCCTGGTGCAAGAGGCTATACCACCTTTCGTTATGGAGGTCTATAGCATTTGACCTGACCCGCGAGTGGAAGGTCAGGGGCCAGGCCATCATACTGATGTTGTCGTGCTGAAGGAGGGTAAGAGAATATTACGAGACTGTATTTTGACACCTTTACCTCTGCTGGATTTGAACAAAGACTGTCGTATTATTATATATGTATCTGTGGTGTGTATTACAATTGTCTCGGGGCAGAAACTCTGTTGTTTTTCCTCTTGCACATAAATTATGCGGTATACCACTATTGTGTTGGGAGAAAAACATCACATGTAGTGATGAGACTTTATCACACTAACCTTGAAACTGTGTAAGATTTTGTTAGGGGAACTTTGTCATTGAAGGGACAAAAAAAAAAGAAATTGTTATAGTCACTATCTGCACAAAGCCTTTTATTGATAGCATGGGGGAAAGATAGATACATGGCAAGGGCGTGTGGTTGGAGATGAGTACAGACATGTGCAGTGGGTACGGTACGACATTCCAGACTATCGGCAGTGGAACTTGCGACGCTGGCATGACGCACGGAGGGCGCTCTGACCTGGAGTTTCTCGCAGGTTGTAAGAAGCTCCTGAAGATTGTCCGATCTTTATACCGGACCAGTATTATGTTTCGTCCGATTCTTTGTGGTGTGCAGGTGTGTACCCTGACGTATATATATATATATATATATATATATATATATATATATATATATATATATATATATATATAGTTCCGGACGAGTACACTTTCGTCAAAAAAAAACTTGCTCATTCGAAAGGAGTCTACATTTCCCTGCTACTGAAAGTAGCTTACCCTTTAGAATGTTCCTGGGTAACAACGAGACTTTCATAAGAATTGGTGTTTGGGTGGGGATAATAATAATGATAAAAAGTGATAATAATGATAATTGTTTTTCATTATATCATTGTTTACCGTTTCCCGCGTTTTGAGATATCGTCAGGAACAGACGAAGAAAGGCCTTATCCGCTCACATCCATTCTCTACTGTTATGTGCAATACAGCAACACCACACCTCCCTATCCACAGCCAAGACCCAGACCTTTCCATGGTTTACTCCGGCCGCTTGACATGCCGTGGTCCGGTCCCCTAACAGCACATCGACCCCTGTCTGCCACATAGCTCCAGTGCACTCTAATGATGATGATGATAATAAAGTAATAATGATGATAATAATAATAATAATGATGATAATGATAATAAGAATAAGAATGGTAATAATAATGATAATGATAATAATAATAATAATAATAATAATAATAATTATAAAAAGAATAAGAATTATGATAAGAATATACAATTTTTATTTCATACGTGATCGCCGTTTCCCGCCTGAGGGAGGTACCCTCCAGAAACATGACTGAGCCGTGGAGGATAACCGACCCTCACTTGCCTCTTCATTCTGTTCTTTAGTTGTGGAGAGTGATACAAGAGGGAGAGGTTTCCCGCCCCTCCAAGTTGCCTCTCATGAAACGCAGGATATACGTAGGCTACGCCCGCGGTCCACGTGGCCACATGCAGTACACTCGTGGTCCACCGTTAGTTCATGTGGCCAGTCAGTACACCCGTGGTCCACAGTTCACGTAGCCACAGTTGGTACACCCGTTGTTCACAGTTCACGTGGCCACAGTCGGTACACCGGTGGTCCACAGTTCACGTGGCCACCGTCGGTTCACACGTGGTCCAGTTCACGTGGCCACACTCAGTACACCCGTGGTCCACAGTTCACGTAGCCACAGTTGGTACACCCGTTGTTCACAGTTCACGTGGCCACCGTCGGTTCACCCGTGGTCCAGTTCACGTGGCCACAGTCGGTACACCCGTGGTCCACAGTTCACATGGCCACAGTCGGTTCACCCGTGGTCCAGTTCACGTGGCCACAGTCGGTACACCTGTGGTCCACAGTTAGTTCACGTGGCCACATGCAAAACACTTGTGGTCCGCAGTTAGTTCACGTGGCCACAGTCGGTGCACCCGTGGTCTAGTTCACGTGGCCACAGTCGGTGCACCCGTGGTCCACAGTTAGTTCACGTGGCCACCTGCAGTACACCCGTGGTCTTCAGTCGTTTCGCACCGGCAACGCTCGGTACACAGACTCTTCTAGACGCCCACATTTCTGCCCGCTTGTGGTGTAGAGTCGGCACGTCTTTGGTGGGCATTCATTATACAGAGACCCGTAGGGTTCGTTATCAGACCTTCCGGGGTCGTGCACTATCAGGATGGGTACAGGCGCGACCTCCTGCATCATTCTCTCTGTAAAGTTGGGCAAATCAGTGAGGTTTGTGTTTATCAGGAACTCTTTTCTTTAGTAATATTACACTTACGGTTGTCGTTAATTTTTGAGGTAAAGATATATTTGGAAGATAATAAACATGCATTTGAAATTACCATTGGCTATATTCAGTAAGATATTAAGTAAATGGTTCATATCATAACATTGATAAAGAAAAAGAGGAGTACTTTTGTTTTTGCTAGAGGGTTAGAGATGGGGGGGACTGCAGCAGTAGTAGTAGCAGTGAAGGGGAAGTAGGCGTGGCAAGCAGAGCCGATCTGGAAGGAGAGACAAACTAAAGGAAGTTGGGCAACGTGAAGCAGAGGGCGTAGTTCCCGCTGAGGATGGAGCGCATTAAGAAGAGGAAGTTCCCCCCAAGGCGTCCCGCTGGGTCCGTGGCCGTTCGTCTTGGACCTTGTGGGTCTGGCTGGGGTGGTGCTGATGACTAGCCTAGCTGCACAATATGATGTGTAGGGTTATGGACATACTGTGGATGGTCGTACACCTCACGTCAACCCTCTCAACACTGTGCTTTCATCGCTTTCTTTAGGTACCTCAAATTATCTTGATTGGTTGATCATTATTATTATCATAATGATTAGTTTATCATTATTACTATTAGTAGTGGTTAGACTTTTTGTTGTCCATGACAGTTTGGTCACAATATATATATATATCTTCTTTCACACACTTTACCAAAGTCAGTCACTAGCTTCTGCAGTTTCTCACATGAATCAGCCACCAGCGCTGTATCATCAGCGAACAACAATATATATATATATATATATATATATATATATATATATATATATATATATATATATTATACTTAATCGCTGTCTCCCGTGTTAGCGAGGTAGCGCAAGGAAACAGACGAGAGAATAGCCCAACCCACCCACATACACGTGTATATACATAAACGCCCACACACGCACATTTACATACATACCTATACATTTCAACGTATACATAAATATACATACACAGACATGTACATATATGTACATATTCATACTTGCTGCCTTCATCCATTTTCGTCGCCACCCCGCCACACATGAAATGGCACCCCCTCCCCGCGCGCGCGCGCACGCGAGGTAGCGCTTGGAAGACTACAAAGGCCACATTCGTTCTCACTCAGTCTCTAGCTGTCATGCCTAATACACCGAAACCACAGCTCCCTTTCCACATCTAAGCCCCACAAAACTTTCCATGGTATACCCCAGACGCTTCACATGCCCTTGTTCAAGCCATTGACAGCACGTCGACCCCGGTATACCACATCGTTCCACTTCACTCTGTTCCTTGCACATTTTTCGCCCTCCTGTATGTTCAGGCCCCGACAGCTACACTGAGTGTGAACGAATGTGGCCTTTGTTGTCTTTTCCTAGCGCTACCTCGCGCGCACGTGGGGGGAGGGGTGTGTCATTTCATGTGTGGCGGTTGGTGGCGGCGGGAATGGATGAAGGCAACATGTATGAATATGTACTTGTGTATATAAGTATGTCTGTGTATGTATATGTATGTATACGTTGAATTGTATAAGTATGTATATGTGCGTGTGTAGGCGTTTATGTATACACATGTGTTTGTGGTTGGGTTAGGACATTCTTTCGTCTGTTTCCTTGCGCTACCTCGCTAACGCGGGAGACAGCGGTAAAGTATAATGTGTATATATATATATATATATATATATATATATATATATATATATATATATATATATATATATATATATTCACAATGAAGACAAAAATAACTTTACCTTCTAGTATAAACGATTCTTATTATACATCATACTTATTATTATCCTTCAGTACAAAAAGATACTATTCATTCAGATTGGTGCTGGCGTAATATCGCCTCTCCCTTCGGCAGACTCATTGACCAGCAAGGCGTCTCAGTTTTCTTATACCGGTTTGGAGGGAAGGCCGGCTTGCGGGATTGTGGTTCATGGCCTCGGCCTGAAGTGTGTCCAAATCACAACATATATCATTGTCGTTAACCTTCTGCATTACGTGATCCCCCCTGACCTGGCCATACAGATAGATGTCGCTTGCTAGGGTGGATACCTGGCCCTCATACAACTCGGTGAGATGGAGCGTGTCTCCTATCTTTGTGCTCCTCCCAAAGTCAATGATTGTGGATACCGATGATCCCAGAATGTTATGTTAATCACTTTTAGGTCATTATGGACGAAACCCATTTCGTGGATATCTTGCAGTTTGTAGGCTTAGCCAAGGAGAGAGACTATCAGTTCCCATTGGATGCATTTATCAATATAAGTAAGTTTTGCCAGTGTAGTACATGAACACCCTAAGAGGCTTCCGACCCAGGCCATACACCTTGGGGCTCCTCCTGTTCCTGTAAATGCTGACATGTACTGTGTTGCTATATGCTGGACTGTGGGGGTGAGGTGGTTAACATGAGAAGACTTAGGGTGTGGTGGTGGTGGTGGTGGTGTTAATTAAACTCCCTCCCTATACAGTCCAGATAGATAATTCCAGATTGGTAATTTCACACGAACACAGTGGATGGTGAGCAGATCTTCAAGTGATGTAGGGACAGAATAAAAATACGGGACAAAACGTGAAATTAAGCAAAGAATCTGTTAAAAAAAAAAAAGACATAAAGGAATGATTTTATAGTATCAGTGGTGGATGAATGGAATAGGGTGATTGGAGACATGTATTATGATAGAGAATTTTGAAGAGAAATGGCCCCACCAGTCAACGCATTACGACAATTCATGGGCGAATTTTTTTGCCTCGAATATGTAGAAATACTTTTTCCTCCACAGAGGATTGTTAACAAATGGCGTGATTTACCAGTTAGAGTAGTTGAAAATAGTGCCATATATACGTTTGAGAATAGATTTGATATTTCGTTTCAAATCCACGATTGTCATTTGTGCCTCCTTAGTTTTAGTTACATGAAAAGTTGATCACATTTCACTATCTTTTCTTATGTTTCTACTCTTGCTACACTGATCTGTGGTTTTCTTATCTTTCATACCATCACAAGCAGCCTCGAAGGGACACAATGGTGTGTTGCCTTTTGATTTCCTTAGTATTCCCTCCCTCCCAGACTTGCAATTACCTCCCGCACCACCCCATTGATAAACAAATTGAACAGCCGTGGTGACATCACACACCTCAGCCGCAGACCAGCCCTCACTTGGAACCATTTACTATCTTCCTACGCATACACATGCCTTACCCCCTTGCTAGAATCTTGCTGCTTCTAGTAGCTTTCCTCAAACACCGTACATTCATAAGACCTTTCACAAGGCATCTCTCAACCCTTTTATATGCTTCCTCCAAATCCACAAATTCCACTAACAGAGCCATGTATTTCTCTAAGTATTTCTCACACATACACATTCTTTAAAGCAAACACCTGATCCACATATCCTCCTCTACCTCTTCTAAAACCACACTGCTCCTCCCCAGTCAGATGCTCTGTGTTTGCCTTCCTTCCCTCAGTCATTAAGAACAGTTTAGTTGGGGAGTGACTTTGAATGGAGAAAACTTGGAAGAAGTGGTTTGAGATACTTTTGAGTGGACATGGCTGCGATTGGAATCATGGAATCGGAAGTGAGTCATAGGATGGGTGAGGGAACAAAGGTTCTAGGAACGCTGAAGAATGTGTGGAAAGAGTGATCGTATCTACGGGGGTAAAAATGAGTTATGTTTGAAGAGATATTAGTCCCAACAATATTATATGGATGCGAGGCATGGGGCTGTAGATAAGGCTGTGCTATGGAGGGTGGATGTGTTGGAAAATTAAATGTTTGAGGATAATATGTGGTGTGAGGTGGTTTTATCGGGTAAATAATGAAAGGGTAAGAGAGACGTGTGGTAATGAAAAAAAAAAGAGTGTGGTTGAGAGAGCAGAAGAGGATGTGTTGAAATGGTTTGCACATACGGAAAGAATGAGTAGGAATGGTTGACTAAGAGGGTATATGTGTCAGAAGTAGATGGAATTTGGAGTATGCGGAGACTAAATTGAAGATGGAAGGATATAGTGAAAAAGATTTTGAGCGATCGTGGCCTGAACATGCACGAGGGTGAAAGGAGTGAACTTGATAGAGTGAACTGGAATGATGTGGTATACTGGGTTCGACGTGCTGTCCGTGGATTGTACCAGGGCATGTGGAACGTCTGGGGTAAACCATGATAAGGTCTGTGGGCCTGGTTGTGGATAGGGATATAATGTGGATGGTCCATTTTGTAACCAGTGGTCGAGCAAACTTGCGTAAATAGCTTACTGGAATTTAGGATGAACCCTAAGCTACTGTGAGTCGTTAGATGGTGCTGAGTGGAAGGTGAAGTTGAGGAGCCTGATCATCATTCCTACAGTCAGGTGGTAGGGTTACAAGGCTGGCCTGCTCGATGGTGCACCGCAAGACGAGAACCCAGCCTTAAGATGTGGTGGAAACGTGAGATGTATGGGGCAGGAAGTACCACATGGAGAGTTGGTGTCTTGTGACACCATTTCCTCCACGAATGTGCCTCCTGCCCACGCCAGCACTGTGCCCCTCTGCCTACACCACCACTGTGCCTCCTGCCCACGCCTCCACTGTGCCCCATGCCCTTACCACCACTGTGTCCCATGCCCACACCACCACTGTTCCCCCTGTCCACGCCACCACTGTGCCCCCCCTGCCCACACCACCACTGTGCCCCATACCCACACCACCACTGTACCCCTCTGCCCACACCACCACTGTGCCCCATGCCCACACTACCACTGTGCCCCATGCCCACGCCACCACTGTGCCCTTCTGCCCCCCCCCCCCCCCCCCCCCCCCCCCCGCCCACACCACCACCGTTCCCCCTTTCCACACTACCACTGTCCCATCTGCCCACACCACCACTGTACCCCTCTGCCCACACCACTAGTGTCCCTCCTGCTCACACCACCGCTGTCCCTCCCTGCCCACATCACCAGTCCCCCACCCCTGGCCACACCAACACAGCCCCCTCCACCACTACTGCCTATCCTACCCACACCACCACGATCTGTCTTGCCCGCACCACCACTGCCAACATTTTTGTAAGTGTATTTACATACTTATCTGGGCTTGCGACTCTCTCTCTCTCTCTCTCTCTCTCTCTCTCTCTCTCTCTCTCTCTCTCTCTCTCTCTCTCTCTCTCTCTCTCTCTCTCTCTCAGTATGAGTATCTTTGCCTATGTATGTATATGTGTGTGTTCATTTGTGTTGTTCTGTTTTCTTTTTCCTTTGCTTATACATATTTTTCTAAGTGACATTTGGGTGTGATTATGCTCATTAGTTGATATATGTTACCATCGTGTCATAAGAAATGGTCCTGCATGAATTATTCATATATACGTAGTTGGCTTTTGACAGTAGCTGGCGCCGGGTTGGTGCTACCGTCGTGAATGAGGAGCGTTAAAGTGGTGCCCGGAACCATCTTACACCCCCCCCCCCCCCTTTCAGCTTAGAATTGCTGATCTTACTTTGTCTCATCAGAACGGGACTACCGCGCTAGTCTGACTCGGATCTCGCTTATTTTCTTCACACAAGTTCTCTTGCCACCTCTTGTCTGCTCACTCGTTTTTAAACGTACAAACTTAAGGCCTCCTTCTTCCCTAGCATCATGGGGTGCTAAGAATCGACGAGTTCCTGCCTGACTCCTCTGCCAGTGAGTGGGAGGGCTCAGACATTAGCAGTACCGATATTTCCCTCTCTGATAGACCTGCCTTTCTCTATTCACTATTCACTATATCAACATTTTGTGGTCCTTCTAGTATACTCTCTTCTTCTGAGCACCATCTGTCCCATACCTATCCTAATATCTTATTTTTCTCTGGGCCCCACGTGTCTAATGATGATCTCACTTGTCCCCTTTCTCATATCATCTATAATTTCCACTGACGATCGCGGTTCAGAGGTGGTGCCTGTGCTTACTCCATCACACCTGTGGCACGCCTCGAGGACCTGAAGTTCCCAAAGTTTGATGCTATTTGGCTGTAGGTCTGTCTCCCAACGCCCACAACTGTTTTCCTTTGTTTCGCCAACTGCTCTCCTAATTCTACAAATTTTATAATTTTCTCCGACGATCTAAACTCTTGCCATGAGGCCGTGTCCCACAGACTCATGCCCGCAAGCCGAGATCTTCCACTGAGGGGATTTCATCGTTGACTGTAGGGAATGGGTGAACTCCTCCCATACGGATGGTGGAGGGACTGGAAACACTTACGTTCTCCATTCTTAATGATCTACAGCAGATTATCACCTATTCCATCCATATTCCAGACCGCCGTGAACGCTCGCCTAATTTTCTGGATCTGCTATTCCTCTAATCCTTCTCCCTGTAACTACACACTCTCGCCTCTAGTTGGCTCATCTGACCACGTACTCGTAAATCTATTTTAACACCTCCTCCCCCTCCAGAAGCCCCTAAGCCCTTCCTAAACGTAAGTATTGGCACGTCCTCCAAAGCTGACTCACGAAAATTCTTTCTGAATTTCTTTGGGTAAATTACCGTCCCTTACGTGGAGATGCTTCTGTCTCCGCCAGACGTGTTTATGGCAGAGGTTATTGTTGCATGAATGGAAGCATTTATAACCTCTTCTTCTAATCCATGGTTCCACCGTTCTTGTTCGGAGACCGTTCAGGCAAGGGATCAGGCATATCGGGCTTGGAAAAACTCTCCTTCCACTTACTTTCATTCAGCATTTATCAGTGCCCGTAATCACTGCGAGAACATATCCGTTTGGCAAAGCTTTTCTTTATTCAAAGGAAGTGCGGTAACCTCTCCTCTTCATCTACAGATTTGTCTTTCTGGTATGCAGCCAAAGGCATCGTTAACAATTTTTGTCGCTCTGCCTTTCCCTCACTTTTCCTATCTAACTTTACTATAGCTGTCTTTCCGTAGACAAATATACTCGCTCTGGTTCTTGTTTCTCCTCTTACCAATTCTATGCCCTTCCCGTAATCTCTCTCTCTGTACTGCCCACATCACTAGCGAGACCATGCAACAGTCGGCAAACTGTTACGTCTCAAGATTACTGTGTGGCTGCTGGCAACTCATGGGTGGGCCATTGTGATAACCCTCTGATGTCTTTCCCAATAATTATGACCTGGCACATTTTAAAAGAGACAGGTTTGGTTTTCCACTTCATCCAAAATTCAACACTTTTCCTTGTCTCCTCTTTTTCCCTTTCATGAACTTCTTTATCTTTCAGTTAAGGCTCGGCCTTGATGTGGACTTTGGCCCGACTGGAGCCTGACCATTCAAGATTACGAAGGGAGTTCGTTGGATATAGTTAGAGTGATGTGCCTCATCGTGTCAGTAGCAGTTTTCCAGTTGTGTTTGATTCGGAATGTGTGTGTGTGTGTGTTTTGGGAGGTTGTGCATTACGCCTCATTGTTCCAGCTTGGGCCTACTACAGAACACGACCCCTGAACCCTTCTATACAGTATAGGGAATATAGTGTTCGTGTCTGGCTTTAGATTGAGATGATATAACAGACGTACGAATTGTAACCATCCTGATTACCGGGAGAACTATTTTTTTTTCTATCGTGATTTCATATTTCCAGGAAACTATCGTTTTGGTCACGAACTCGTTTACATCAGCTTAATTCGCGCTGCTGTCGTAACGTATTGGCATCCTTGGATGACTGGAGATGACATATGATTCTAGATATATTATGCAGCGAGACAGTAATATCCAGGTGTATTATTAATTCCGAGTAGTTCTTTACAGCAACATCCATAGTTGAGTTTTGCCTTTTGTGTGCGATTGATTGCTAGTGTTCTCTCCTGTTGCTCCATGTAACCATCATTATCTTTTTTAGTATCTTACACCTCCATTTTATTGATCGTCCAATTCTTTCTTTTCATTCACCGTTTCCCTTCTTCATTTTCTTATATTTGTCTTCCTGGTTCAATTGTCTCTTCTTTTTTTTTTTTATCTACATCGTATTTGCTCTCCCCGTATTTTCTCTTCCCTTGTTGCTAACGTCTTCATCCAATTCTGTGGATCTTCCACTCGCCTTGTATTCGTTGCACATATCTCATCTGAGAACCCACTTCCTGCCATAGATTTCATAACACAGCAGCTTGCCTCAAGTTTTATTTTCTTACTGGATGCTCTAACCACGGATTAAAGTCCACATGAAGGCCATGTCTTAATTGAAATATAGGATTGATTAAAGGCAGGAACAAGGAAAAGTATTCACGAATGTTGGAGGAAATGAAAAACATGTCTTTTAAACAGTGCCAGCTCAAAGTTATTGAGAAAGACATAAAAGGGTGGAGAGTTCAAAGTGCGAGGTGTAGGGAAAGAAACGGTTATCAAAATGGCCCACTCTTGAGTTACCAACGACCACACAATAATCACGTGACGCAGCAGCTTGCCGAGTATTGCATGATCTAGCTTGCGATGGGAGCAAAAACCCACAGTAATATCTATAGAAGAGGGAAAGTGAACCCACATTGCGGCGTAAGACAAGTGGGTCAAGTTTTCAAGTCAGCATGGGAGAGTTGATTATTCAAACCACTTTTGAATCGACTGTCTCGTACGGTTGTAGAGCTAGAACAACCACAGATGTTAGAGTTGTATTCCATACAAGGACGGATCAATCCTTTGTATAATCAGAGCAAATGTTCGGAGGAAAGGAAATTCGACATGTAAACAGGACTCCCAGTTTCTTAGACGAAGACTCAACCATTTCCACAATATGGTGTTTCCAAGATAGTATGGATGTTACAGCAATACCAAGTATGTTCATCGAGTCAAAAGGTGGAATTACAGAACAGTCAAAGAAAGTAGGAAAGTTGTGAGGAATTTTCAGTGGAGAGGTGGGCAGAAACTGGGTCTTAGAGGCATTAAACCAGATTTCGTCTACCCACTGCGATAGTCCAGGTCTGAGTTTATTGAGGAAGTCGTGTCGAGACGAGATGCAGATCGACGGAAAGGAGGAGCAGAATTGTAAGATGTGGAGGATTACAGTGCTGAGTCGTCAGTGTATGAGTGAATTTGGTTATTGGTCGAAGAAAGGAAATCTTTGAGGAAAAGAAGAAAAATTGTAGGAGACAGGACACCACAGTCGATGGAGGAAGGGGTAGAGGCTGAACCATCAACAACCACGTGATAGTTCGGCCAGAGAGAAAGCTGGATATGAGAGAGCAAAGTGAGGGAGGGAAGCAAACAGAAGGGAACTTAAAAATGAGACCCCGGTGCCACACCCTGTCAAAAGCTGTGGATATATCAAGGGTAACTACATAGGATTCCCCCAGATCTCTCAGGGATGATGACCAGACATGAGGAAGATAGGAAAGAATATCACCTGTGGATCTCGCCCTCCGGAAGCCGTACTGGTAATCAGAGAGAAGACTGTGAGATTCAAAGTGTCATGAGTCGACGAAGGATTCAGGCTTTGATAGTGGTGTATTGTCAAAGCAATAGGACGATGGTTAGAGGGGTCAGAACAGTCACCCTTCGTAGGGATGAGATGTACCAACGAATGATTCCAAGAGAAATGAAAAGTTCTGGTTTTTAAAGAGAAACGGAACAGACGAGCAAACACAGGTGCAAGTTCGGAGGTGCACTCTTTCAGCATACGGAGATGGATGTCACCAGGTCCCAAAACCTTGCTTGTGTCCAGAAAGAATCTCTCTTCGGCCAGTTTAAGGAGATATTACGGGCAAGGACATAGAGTTAGTAGGAGCACCTATCCAAGGTAAAGGAGAAACGAGAATCAGAGAGTTGTTTTGCCTGCGGGAGAGACAGCTATAGTACCGTTGGAACGGAAAAGGGAAAGAAGTGTAGAACGAATGATATTAGTTGATGGTTCGGGGCACCAATTTGATGCGCGTTACTCAGGATGGTAGTTCCATCCTGGACAGCTGCTGTCAACAGCCAGCTACCTAAGGGATTGCTACAAGGGTAGAGGACGCGATATTCCTCGAGTTTGCTAGGGTATTGGGAGGAGCCAACTACCTGACCCTACCCTCTCGGTGGCGGTAGCGTCACATAAGTATGGTCATAGGAGGGCCTATTACTCTTATTACTTTATCCCTCCCCTTCATTGGCAGCGGAGTTACTATATATATATATATATATATATATATATATATATATATATATATATATATATATATATATATATATATATTGGAAAGGATCACAATTTTGCGTGTGATCAAGTAAATTCCTACGAGTCCACGGGGAAAATGAAACACAATAAGTTCCCAAGTCCACTTTCGTGTAATAACCACATCATCAGGGGAGACACAAGAGAGGAATATAACAGTCAGTTGATATACAACGAAGAGACGTAGCTAGGACGCCATTTGGCATGAAATTTGCATTAGAAGGTAAGATAGGTATGTAGATGTTCTTTGTGTTTGGCCAGCAAATGAAAATTTACAAACATTTCTTCCCTTACTTAATGATTTAGTACCTTCCATGAAATTTACTATAGAAAATGAAAATAATGGTATGTTACCATTATTAGACTGCATGATCCATAGGCAAGGAAACAAGTTTATCATATGCAGAAAACCTACCAATGTATGCTCTTATATCCATTATTACTCATCTCAACATGACAGAGTTAAATTATCATCATTCCAATCTATGTTCCTTAGGGCATTACGTATTTGCAGTCCAGAGTATATTGATGATGAGTTTGAGAAGATATATTCTGTTGGATCTAAGATAAAGTACCCTAGATCTTTCATTGATAAAACCCTTAAGTTCCTAATGAAATCATTTTATAGAGTTGAGCCCAAACTTCCCATTGATACCAAGAATCTTTTAGTTCTCCCTTTTAATGATAATTTTACTTTACTTCCCATGTTGCTTAAATCCTTTAATATAAATGTTGCCTTCAGCAACAATAATACTATAAGAATATCTTAATCAGGAACTCACCAGAAAATTCTCCTAGGTGCATCTATAAAGTGCCATGTAGAAATTGTGATAAGTTTTACGTTGGGCAGACTGGTAAGGATCTTTCTGCTAGACTTAAGCAACATAAATATAGTATAAGAACAGGACTAGAATCAAATACCTTGTTTGATCACGTTAAAAACTATGATCATTGTACTGACTGGAGTAATGCCGTCTCAGTTATTAACTCTAACTCCAGTACCACGAGAAATATCATTGAATCTTCTATTATTAAATACACAGATTAAATAAAACCTTGATATTAGTGAATGTCTATACAAATTGGATAACTTTATTGTTGATAAAATTTGTAAACAATTCACGCTCGTTCGTTGTCTGTCTTGGACAATCGCATGTTTACCAAATAGCGTCCTAGCTACGTCTCTTCGTTGTATATATTAACTGGCTTATATTTCTCTCATGTGTCCCCCCCCCCCCCCCCATGTTATGATTATTACACGAAAGTGCACTTAGGAACTTAACGTGTTTCATTTTCCCCGTGGACTCATAGGAATATATGTATTTGTTAATCATGGGATCTAACAGACAATAGGCCTTGACCAGTACGATCACGTAATGTCAGGCCCCAACTGTGAATCTTGCTCCAGCTCATTGTTCCCCGTCCGCCTTCTGTGACCCATCATCCCCATCTATATTGCCCAGTCCCAGTTCACCCCACGTCCATTGTAAAAGTTTGTGCTCATTCCGTGGCCACCACACCTCTTAAGGCGTTTCCTCGTCTAGGTAATTATTCCATACAGTTGAAGTTATGATGAATTATATTTGTGAAGTATGCCGTATGAATTATATCTGCGAATTAGCCGCTGTTACCTTAGTACTCACGTCTCGGATACCATACCCCTGGACTGGCCTCTCTAGTGACTCAGCTGTAAGGCTTGTTGACTTACTGCACCTGAACTTGGCCTTCAGGGGACGTAACGGCCTTCATATCCTCACCATGCAGCCTAGCCCTTCCGTCTGGCCCACCTGCTCTCGTCTCTGGCTTTCTCTTGCCCTAGCACTTTATATTTTTAATACGTCTTTTCTCTCATTTTCGTCGTCCACTTCATAAATTCCCATTTGTCGTTCTAGACACGATTCATCTGTGAGATTCTAATGATTATAGAACAAAAGGATTTAACTACTTGTGAACGTGAATGTTGTTTTTTTTTCCAGCTCGCATTTTTCCCATTATGGGAATCGGGAAAACATTGTTGGCAGGTGATCATAGTAGGTTTGGGTATCGCATCTTATAACCAGTAGGACTCCCTGTGAAGCCGTATCGTAAACATGAATGTTGAAATCGTTCATCAGTTATTCTTTTTTTCTTATCGGTAACCATAGTGACAACAGCAATCATGACTGTGGTGGTGTTGGTGATATTATTCTCGATGGGTAACAGTACACACGGACGTTCATCACGGCACCTGGCTCGGTCCCGCTGTCCATCCCCCCCGTCGGCTCCACCTCACCTCCTCCCTCCCCCGACTCGAGAATCCCGCGCATTTACGAAGAAGAAATAGGAAGAAATTTAATCATACGTGTTTGTCCGTTTATAAGTATGAATGATAAACCTCATGATAATATTCATAGAGATAATGTACAGATCCAAGAGAAATATTTCGATGATAAGAGGCTGCACAGTAAACTGTAAGTGAAAACGGATGCGGGTTAGTCTCTTGAAAGGAAAGGGGCGGAGTTATCTCCCCCCCCCCCCAAGACCTCCCTGCCTCCGCTCCACTCCCTCCTCCCCCTTCTGCATCCATGAACTACGCGATTCATTCACGCTTAGAGATTTCAGTTGCCACGTGTGAAAGGAGCGTTTGAGCTACCACGCTGAGGATATACGGAAACGACGTGCGATGGTGCTACTCGTTCGCACGTGAGATTCAAGAAATGTGTCACTTTCCCATCAGTGTAGCAGGCTGGTCAGAAATCCAAAAATAAAGGCAGTCTGGCAACTATGAAGAACCCTCAGCTTGTGTGCTAAACGCGGTCACAGACTTCTCCAGATGACCATTCGCACGTTGATTTAGTGGAGAGCTTGTGTGAAGAGAGTGAGGTGTTCAAGCCCAAGATACAAGTGCATGTGCTCCCATTCATGGACTGCAGTTGCTGTAAAAGTTATTTTATTTTTTTTTATTGCACGTAAACTGACGAGTGCACATTACGGTGGATCATTGCTCGGTGGTGTGTTTACATCCTGTTGATGTAACGTTGTTAATAAGTGTCGGGAAATAGAGGAAATATTGTCGCTAAGAAACTCGCAGGAAAAAGCGTGTTCGGTGATGGTTCAGACGTGTGAAATTGATTGATGAGTATATGAAACGAGACCTGGGCTTTCTTCGTAGCTGGTGGGAGTGTGATGCCTGCGTAGCATGACGACCCACCATCTGCGCCCACCCGCCCGCCTGCCTGCCACCCACTTCCGCCCCGCGGGTATCCGGGTATTTCCGCTCACATTTAAGCACTTCCGGTCTTGTGTTGAACCCAGCCCTGTCTTTGAGAGCTGAAGGTTTTTGTTTCCCTACTGAGGTGCTTTTGAGTGGTCAGTGTATAGTGTCAACCATTAAGAATCCTCATGCTGTGGATGTGGGCGTCCATCCTCCTAGTCTCACCTTCACGACTGTGATTTGTTCATGACTGTCGCAACTCGTGGCAACATTCATCACACTATAGTCACCAAGCGTTGGGAAGTTGCGTCAGTAGAGTGGTGTGAGTAGGTGCTAGGCAGGACTTGCTTCACCACGAACTGAGGACCACACTAGTGGAGACAATGGTTCGCTGGTTTCGACTCTCCTCCAGTGGCAGGTTAGTTGTGCCGTAAGATCATACATTTCAAAGTCATAGAATATATATATATATATATATATATATATATATATATATATATATATATATATATATATATGTATATATATATATATATATATATATATATATATTATCCCTGGGATAGGGGAGAAAGAATACTTCCCGCGTATTCCCTGCGTGTCGTACTACGAAGGGGACTAAAAGGGGAGGGAGCGGGGGGGGGGGGGGGGGTTTGGAAATCCTCCCCTCTCGTTTTTGATTTTCCAAAAGAAGGAACAGAGAAGGGGGCAAGTGAGGATTTCCCTCAAAGGCTCAGTCCTCTGTTCTTAACGCTACCTCGCTAACACGGGAGATGGCGAGTAGTATAAAAAAAAAATATATATATATATATATATATATATATATATATATATATATATATATATATATATATATATATGACCACGAGGAAAATGAAACACGGTAAGTTCCCAAGTGCACTTTCGTGTAATGATCACATCGTATGGGTAAGTCCAAGAATGAGATAGACGTAGAACAGTCAGTTAATATACAAGGAAGAAACCTAAGACGCCATTGGTAAACAAGCGTTACAGGATGGTAGTGTTCGAGTGTGGCATCATGCCTGTCGTAAGATTTTATTTTGTGGACAAGAAAAGGAACTGTTTACATATTTTGCCTACAACAAAGCTATCCAGTTTGTATAGACTTTCATTAATATTAATTCATTGTGTATTTCAGAACGGAAGATTCAATATTTCTCGTAAAGGAGTTCAACTGTTAATATCTGAATGAGTGTTACGTCAGTTGATACAATGGTCATGATTTTTAACATGATTAAATAAAGCATTTGATTCTCGTCCTCTTCTTATACTATATTTGTGTTGCTTAAGTCAAACATAAAGATCCTTACCAGTTTGCCCAAAAACAACATATTACAGCTTTTACAAGGGATTCTGTAAACAGCCCGCAGAATTTTCCGGTGAGTTTTTGAAGAAGATATTCTTTATAGTATTGTTATTGCTGAAGGTGTTCATTTACATTAAAGGATTTAAGCAACCTGGGAAGTAATGTAAAATTATCGGTAAAAGGGGGAACTAAACGATTCTTGCTACTAAGGAGAGTTTTGGATTTAAATCTAAAATGATTTCTTTGCCAACTTAAGAGATTTATCAATGAAAGATCTAGGATACTTTAACTTGGATTCAATAGAATATATCTTAAACTCATCATCAATAGATTTCGGACTGCAAATACGTAATGCCCAAAGGAACATCGACTGGAATGATGATAGCTGAGTAATAATGAATATAAGAACAAACATCGTTGGGTTTTCTGTATATTAAACACGTTTCTATCCCTACGGGTCATGCAGTCTAAAATTGGTCATGACCTCAGAAAGATTTTAGGGAGTCATGTATAGTTGCCCTTGACATATCTAAGGCTTTAGACCGGGTGTGGCATCGGGGTTTCATCTCTAAGCTCCCCTCTTTTGGCCTCCCTCCCTCACCTTGCCTTTTGATATCTAGCTTCCTCGCTGGCCGATCTATTTTTGTGGTTATTGATGAATCAGCCCCCCCCCCCCTCTCTCTCTCTCTCTCTCTCTCTCTCTCTCTCTCTCTCTCTCTCTCTCTCTCTCTCTCTCTCTCTCTCTCTCCATCAACAGTGGTGTCCCTCAAGGTTCTGCCCTGTCCCCTATACTTTTTCTCTTTTTATCAACGGTTTCCTCCAAAGATAATCCAGTGCACTCATACGCTGACGACTCAACACTGCATTTATCCTCATCCTTCAATTCTACTCCTTCTCTCACTCGATCAGCATCTTGTCTTAACACAACTTCCTCAGTAAACTAAGACTTGGACAGGATATCTCAGTGGGGTACACAAATAAGTTCAGTGCCTCTAGGACCCAGATTCTACCCATCTCTCCATCGAAAACTCCTTACAACTATCGTCTCTCCTTTGACGGCTCTGTAATTCCACCCCGACTTAAATGAACATTCTTGGTATTACTGTACCATCCACTCATTCTTGGAAATACCATATTACTGGAATAGCTAAGTCTGCCTCAAAGAAACTGGGTGTCCTATTTAGATGTCGAAATTTTTTTTTCTGAAAAGTTGCTCCGTTTATACAAGGGATTGATTCGTCCTTGTATGGAGTACTGCACTCGTATTTGGGGTGTTTCTAGCTCAGCATCCGTACTTGACAGAATTTAGTCGAAAGCAGTCCTTATTAACTGTTCAAGCTAACTTCCAAGCTTGACCTCCTTACCCTACTCCGCAATGTTGGTTCACTTTCCCTCTTCAATAGATATTTGGCTTTTGCTCCGGAGATTTGGCTGCTTGTGTGCCCACACCACTAGCTAGATCACGCAAGCTGCTCCGTCACATGTTTATTGTGTGGCCATCAGCAACTCGAGGGTGGTCCGTTTTTTATACCTGCTTCTATCCCTACACGTCGAAGCTTTGGAACTCTTTGTCTTCTCATGTCTTATCTAATAACTAAGACCTGATATATGTCAAAAGACAGGTTTTTCCTTTCCTCCAAAATTCATAAATATTTTCCCTTATCTTTTTTTCCGTTTCATGATTCTATATATCTCATTTAAGGCCCGGCCTTGATGTGGACTTTTGTCCGTGACTAGAACCTTTAACACAAAAAGAAATACAATTATTTTCCACTTCCACAGAAATTTGATAGAAGGTACTAAATTGTAAAGTAAAGGGAGAAATGTTTGTAAATTTTCGTTTGTTGGCCAAACACAAAGAATATCATCTACATACCTAAGCCAAATTGCCTTAGAGGGTAAGCTGTCGTTTAGTAATTTTGTTTCAAAGAATTCCAAGTAAAGATTGCGTACTACTGGTGAAAGAGGGTTACTCATCGCATAATATTCTCCAGTTAACTGAAATACACAGGCTCTTTTACACGATTCTGTCAATTCAATAAGCAGAATATATATATATATATATATATATATATATATATATATATATATATATATATATATATATATATATATATATTCCTATGAGTCCACGGGGAAAATGAAACACGATAAGTTCCCAAGTGCACTTTCGTGTAATAATCACATCACGGTAGACACGAGAGAAATATATATATATCTGTGTGTGTGTTATTTTTCCGAAAAACTTTTACTGTTATCTTAATCATCTATTTTTGGTGTTTCAGAAGTGATATGGATGCGTATGTTAAAACGAAAAGTTCTTGTAATTTGAATTTTATTTTGTTATTTTGCCACCACCTTTTACATCATAGTGATTTATCCAATATACTTTTTTTTCTAAAGAATCACTTATTAGAACATCCTGTACAGTTATTATGCAGTTTTAGATGACACATTTTTGGTCAGAGACGCCAAGTAGAGTATGAAGAATGTACTCTGAATTATAGGACTTTGTGTATCAGTTCGTTGAAAGTACAGCTAAATGTGTATTCCTAATGTTTGCCACAGTTTACAGAATTAACCATCTGTAAATTATGCTTGTTATAGATGTGTAAGTTTCGCATTGTACGCCTAAACGGTTAGAAGTAATATTTTTGGGGTTTAGTGACATTCATGTAGTCTCTCTTTTGTATGGAAAATTATAGTAGGCAGAGTTGAAAGTAATCAGAAAAAGAAAATAATTTATATATTGATTTTTCCTTATTTCATATAACTTTTCATGTATATCCGTGATTGAAGTTGCTCTGTTAAAGTATTAAAGTGTTGTACCAAAAAAATGCATTGTTATGTGAAGCAGGTGTAACTATATTTGATGGTTATATTTGGGAGGTATGATGTGGTTAATGTTTTGACTTTTGTTTCAGCGACTATTTGGTTCGAGTGCGTGCTCAGGTGATGATGCGTGATGACAGCACTGGAGGATGGGTGCCCTTGAGTGGGGGCGGCCTTTCCAACGTGTCTGTCAGGAAGCGTGTCACTCAACCCGACCTTGACGACCCCAAACACGAGTATCTCATCTACGGCAAGAGAATATCAGATCAGACTGTTAGTAGACATCAAGACCTATCTTTATGAACAAATGATAGTGTTTGCAATAACTTTTCTAGATCATCGTTTGCAAGAATAGGTGTCGTGCATGAAAGCAATTTCATCCTGTAAAGTGTCTTTTTAGATCAGTCATATATGAAGATAGCTGTAGTATAGGGTACTTGTTTTGAAAGTGATATATATAATTGAGATATGATATATTCTCATGAGCTTAAATTGATGGGTTGTATTTAGTTTATCTGATGTTTTAAAAAGAATTAAGGCATTCTGAGGAGCAAAAGAATAGCAGTTCTTTTTTTTTTCTCTTAGGGGTATTGGTCTATATGTTTTTTTAAAGGAAAATATATGTTATATGTAGCAACATGTGTATGTTCATCCGCTAAGTGAAGCGTAATGCCTCTTCTGATTGCAGGTAGTCTTGAGTTGTACAATAAAAAAGGATTTTCAATACAACAGAGTAATGCCCGCCTTTCACCACTGGAAGACAGGAGACAAGAAGTTTGGACTAACCTTTCAAACAGCCGCTGATGCCAGAGCATTTGACAAAGGCGTACGCATGGCAGTACATGATCTATTAGATGGTCAGTAAGCACTTTTTTATTTGAAAAATGGTTTTGCTAATGCTTCACCCTTTCACCAAGTTTGCATTGAGAAAACTTTTTTGTTTTCAGTTTCCTGCTAACTGTGCAACATTGCTCCTGTAGTGATTGTTGAAATTATTACTTATACCACAAGTTATAGTAGCTGGTGAGAACATTAGGTAGGAGCCTCTGAAAACATTGTGCAAGAGTTTCTCTTTACCAGTGACCTGTCAAGGATGAGGCATTAAAGGCTATGAGGCGGTACTGAAGTTCACCTGCAATGGAGATTCCTTTGCTATGGCTGTCCCCTCGAGGGAGTACCCAAAGGGAATGGGCATCAGAGAGATGAATAGATGAATAGCCACAGTGTGCATCTTACCTATATGAATACAAAACATACATGCATAAGTTTATCATCACATGTTAGGAAACGTTTTAAAGTGGCATCACAAATGCCTAGTAGATTACGTGCAACATTTGGCCTAGTGTGTCATTTAAGCAAGGAGTGATCTTACATGTAGGCAGTTAAAAGCCATAGGAGATATTAGAGGAAACTACATAGATGCCAGAGGCTCATGTGTATTTGTATTATAACTGGCACATACAGTGGACACCATAGACATTTTTAAAACATAATTGGACAGCTTCTCCAAAGAGCACCAGCCCTTCTAGGTTGCACAGTATTTAACATACGCAGATCTGCAACAAAAAAATTACCAAACCAAGCATTTACAAGAATTGCATTGTTGCATTGACCAGCAGGGGTGAAAGACAAACTCTGAAACTAAAGTAAGGTATACGTTTTTATTGCTTCATCTCAGATAATTACATACAATTTAAAAGGACTTTACCCTTGTGTTGATATTTACAGCAAATTTTCAACTCCAAGATTAGTGACTTTGATATTATACTGTACACAATTATACCTTTACAATATATTTTGTTTTAACTGTAGTAAACCAGTTAGCATTTCTTCCACAGGGAAACACATTATTGCTTTTACCTTGCTTTCAAAAATGTATACAGCTTTTTAAGAAGTTGTGCATCTTACTTGTGCATCATAATTGCCTCAAATCTTTGGTAGATATATCAGAAATATAGTGTTGTAGAATTTTGTGCATTAGTCTGGAGGTCTACACACAACAGTGTTTATTAGTCAAAATGTTTGATTCACATTAAAGAAGTTACTTTGCTTTGAATGCAAGAAATATGCATTGCATATGTGTTTGTATAACTGAATAAACAGATGTATATATATTTAAGATTGCCCAGGACCCCTTTCTAAGAACAGATCCTAGTATTACCTGGGATATCCTTTCGAAAGGCTCTTGCAACCCAAGGCTGCACTGCATTCAATACCAAAGAAATTATGAATCCTTTGGCGTGAGTTCTTTGACTTGACTTTACTCCAAGTGATACAGCCTCACCAAAGGTGACTCTTCACTCACGGTGTAACCTTACATAGACAAACTTCAATGTATGATATTTCTATTGAATTTCTTAAGAAAGGGGTGATTATGTTGTTGATTGGTTAGTATGGATTTTGTGTTTGTATGGCTTATGGCATGGAGGCTGAGGAGTGATGGAATGGCTTTACAGTGTGTAAAGGTAATGGGGAACAAATGTGAACATTTAATTACATTGGTATACGTTTTTCAAGTGTACATGGTAAGTTGTATGCGAGTGTGTTAATTGAAAGGGTGGTTTCATGCACAGAGCTTCAGATTAGGGAAGACCAATGTGGCTGTAGGAGTGATGAGAATGTGTACATCAGGCATTAGTTATGAAGAATGTTTGTAAGAAAGACTTGAGAAACAGAAGCATGTGCATGTGGCATATATGAATCTAGAAAAGCATATGATGAGTTCCTTTGCAGAAGGTGATATGAACTTTTGGCGTATGAGGAAAACTGCTGGATGCAGCGAAGAGTTTTATTAAGGGAGTAAGGCAGGTAGAGAGGAGGTTTTTGAGCGCTTGAGGCCTGAACATGCAGCATTTTGCAAAGTGCGCACACAATACAGTGAAGTAGTGTGATGTGGTATATGGAGGGTAACATGGCATCAGAAGACTGATGTGTGAAGTAGTCAGGAGAAACAGGGAAACATCTGTAGAGCCTGGTTTGTGGATTGGAGGCTGTGGTTTCATTGCATCAAGCTCCCTATCTACATCCAGGCCCCACCGACCTTTCATGGTTTACCCCAGATACTTCATGAGCCCTGGTTCAGTCCATTGACAGCATGTCAACCCTGGTGTGGATGGGGAGCTGTGGTTTCGGTGCATTACACATGACAGTTAGAGACTGAGTGTGAATGAATGTGGCCCTTTTTGTCTGGTTTTCCTGACGCAACCTCGATGAAGCAGAGGGTAGCGATGCTATTGCCTGTGTGGCAGGGTAAAAAAAGGAATAGATAAAGGCAAGCAGGTATGAATATGTGCATGTGTATATATGTATATGTCTTAGTATGTGTATGTATGTATATATATATTTTCTTTCAAACTATTCGCCATTTCCCGCGTTAGTGAGGTAACGTTAAGAACAGAGGACTGGGCCTTTGAGGGAATATCCTCACCTGGCCCCTTTCTCTGTTCCTTCTTTTGGAAAATTAAAAAAAAAAAAAAGATAATGATGGGAGGATTTCCAGCCACCCGCTCCCTCCCCTTTTAGTCGCCTTCTACGACACGCAGGGAATACGTGGGAAGTATTCTTTCTCCCCTATCCCCAGGGATATATATATATATATATATATATATATATATATATATATTTCTTTCTTTCAAACTATTCGCCATTTCCCGCATTAGCGAGGTAGCGTTAAGAACAGAGGCCTGGGCCTTTGAGGGAATACCCTCACCTGGCCCAATTCTCTGTTCCTTCTTTTGGAAAATTAAAAAAAAATATATATATATATATATATATATATATATATATATATATATATATATATATATATATATATATATATATATATATATATATATATATATATATATATATATATATATATATATATGTATGTATGTATACGACACACAGGTGTTACTGGGCATTGCTTGCAAGTGAAGGGTCACCTTCAGCAAGGCAGTTCGTCCGGAGTAAAGTCTTATCAAAGAGCTTTTCACTCCAAAGAAGTCCACATTTTCTTGCCACTGGAAGTAGCACACCCTTGGTCTACAGGAGTTTTTAGAAGAAGTCCTGGGCAGCAACAGAACTCTTTCATAGAAATTGGTTCTAGGGTAATTAAGAAAAACAGTAGAATACTACACACGTCATCTACTTTATACACCAATTACATCAATAAGAAGCAGAACACAAACAGATCAACCCTTAATACTAACTGACACCCAATTTGCACAAGAAAAGATTTCTTCAACATCCTCTGTAAACATTTCATCTGCTTGACTTTAAATTATGCCTCACCTGCCTGGTCTTCCATCCTCTCAAAAGTGGATATGCAAAACAGAACTGCAAACCAGACAAAATATCGCACTCAGAACATTTTTTGACTGCCTGACAAACTCAAACTCTAAGCACTTACACTCTGAAACAGTGATTATCCCAGTACACTCACACCACAACATGCTTGGCAGTTAATTCTGTACCACACTAGACCCCTAACAGAGCAAACACACTGAAAGAAAATTACAAACACTAAACAATTGGCCACCCAACTTTGTCTCAAGCTCTGCTTCACCAGACATCCATCCATCAGAAGCCTGACTCCCTTGACAAGAATGAGGCGCTTTTTTCTGACTATGCTCTAGACATCACCCATCCGCTCAACACAGCAAACACTCTCCTTTTCCATGATGTAACTACCATAACGAATACTCCAAGCCTTTACTTCTTGCACTACACTCTCCACACACATAGGTGCATACACATTACTACACTTTATGACCTGTGATCCCAACCAGTGAATATAACTGGCTTCCCAAGCTCAACAAGAGCCTCATAGGGGTAGAAGGGACTCTTTAAGGAGTGAACTAAGAAAGTGAGTATATATATATATATATATATATTTTTTTTTTTTTTTTTTTTTTTTTGCCGCTGTCTCCCGCGTTTGCGAGGTAGCGCAAGGAAACAGACGAAAGAAATGGCCCAACCCACCCCCATACACATGTATATACATACGTCCACACACACAAATATACATACCTACACAGCTTTCCATGGTTTACCCCAGACGCTTCACATGCCCCGATTCAATCCACTGACAGCACGTCAACCCCGGTATACCACATCGCTCCAATTCACTCTATTCCTTGCCCTCCTTTCACCCTCCTGCATGTTCAGGCCCCGATCACACAAAATCTTTTTCACTCCATCTTTCCACCTCCAATTTGGTCTCCCTCTTCTCCTCGTTCCCTCCACCTCCGACACATATATCCTCTTGGTCAATCTTTCCTCACTCATCCTCTCCATGTGCCCAAACCACTTCAAAACACCCTCTTCTGCTCTCTCAACCACGCTCTTTTTATTTCCACACATCTCTCTTACCCTTACGTTACTTACTCGATCAAACGACCTCACACCACACATTGTCCTCAAACATCTCATTTCCAGCACATCCATCCTCCTGCGCACAACTCTATCCATAGCCCACGCCTCGCAACCATACAACATTGTTGGAACCACTATTCCTTCAAACATACCCATTTTTGCTTTCCGAGATAATGTTCTCGACTTCCACACATTCTTCAAGGCTCCCAGAATATTCGCCCCCTCCCCCACCCTATGATCCACTTCCGCTTCCATGGTTCCATCCGCTGCCAGATCCACTCCCAGATATCTAAAACACTTCACTTCCTCCAGTTTTTCTCCATTCAAACTCACCTCCCAATTGAATTGACCCTCAACCCTACTGTACCTAATAACCTTGCTCTTATTCACATTTACTCTTAACTTTATGGGTATGTTTGAAGGAATAGTGGTTCCAACAATGTTTTATGGTTGCGAGGCGTGGGCTATGGATAGAGTTGTGCGCAGGAGGATGGATGTGCTGGAAATGAGATGTTTGAGGACAATGTGTGGTGTGAGGTGGTTTGATCGAGTGAGTAACGTAAGGGTAAGAGAGATGTGTGGAAATAAAAAGAGCGTGGTTGAGAGAGCAGAAGAGGGTGTTTTGAAGTGGTTTGGGCACATGGAGAGGATGAGTGAGGAAAGATTGACCAAGAGGATATATGTGTCGGAGGTGGAGGGAACGAGGAGAAGAGGGAGACCAAATTGGAGGTGGAAAGATGGAGTGAAAAAGATTTTGTGTGATCGGGGCCTGAACATGCAGGAGGGTGAAAGGAGGGCAAGGAATAGAGTGAATTGGAGCGATGTGGTATACCGGGGTTGACGTGCTGTCAGTGGATTGAATCAAGGCATGTGAAGCGTCTGGGGTAAGCCATGGAAAGCTGTGTAGGTATGTATATTTGCGTGTGTGGACGTATGTATATACATGTGTATGGGGGGGGTTGGGCCATTTCTTTCGTCTGTTTCCTTGCGCTACCTCGCAAACGCGGGAGACAGCAACAAAGTATAATAAAAAAATAATATATATATATATATATATATATATATATATATATATATATATATATATATATATATATATATATATACAGCTCCTTATCTGCATTCAGGCCCCACAGACCTTTCCATGGTTTACCCCAGACGTTTCACATGCCCTGGTTCAGTCCAGTCCATTAACAGCATGTCGACCCTGTTATACCACATTGTTCCAATTCACTCTATTCCTTGCACGCCTCTCACCCTCCTGTATGTTCAGGCCTCGATCGCTCAAAATCTTTTTCACTCCGTTCTTCCACCTCCAATTTGGTCTCCTGCTTCTTGTTCCCTTGTTCCCTCCACCTCTGACACATATATCCTCTTTGTCAACCTTTCCCCATTCATTCTCACCATATGGCCAGACCATTTTGGCACACTCTCTTCTGCTCTCTCAACCACTTTATTTTTATTACCACACATCTGTCTTACCCTTTCATTACTTAGTCGATCAAAACACCTCACACCACATATTATCCTCACACTTTTCATTTCTAACACATCCACCCTCCTCCATACAACCCTATCAGTAGCCCATGCCTTGCAACCATATAATATTGTTGGAACTACTATTCCTTCAAATGTATCCATTTTTGCTCTCTGAGATAATGTTTTCTCCTTCCACACATTCTTCATCGTTCCCAGAACCTTTGACACCTCCCATACCCTGTGACCCTCTTCCACTTCCATAGTTCCACTCACTGCCAAGTTCACTCCCAGATATCTAAAACGCTTCACTTCCTCCAATTTTTCTCCATTTAAACTTGCGTCCAAATTAACTTGTCCCTCAGCCTACTAAGCTGATTATCTTGCTTTAATTCACATTTACTCTCAACTTTCTCCTTTCACACACTTTTCCAAACTCATTCACCAGCTTCTCTTGTTTCTCATTCAAATCAGCCACTAGAGCTGTACCATCAGCGAACAATGCTGACTCACTTCTTAGGACCTCTCATCCCCAACGGGCTGCATCCTTGCTCCTCTCTCCAAAACTCTTGCATTTACCTTCCTAACCACCCTTTCCATAAGCAAATTAAACAACAGTGGCATCACACACTGCTGCTGCAGACCGACCTTTACTGGGAACCATTCACTCTCCTCTCTTCCTACTCATATAAATGCCTTACATCCTTGGTAAAAACTTTTCACTGCTTCTAGTAGCTTACCTCCAACACCATATACTCTTAAAGACCTTCCTCAAAGCATCTTTATCAACCCTATCATATGCCTTCTCCAGATCCATAAATGCTGCATACAGAGCCTTCTGTTTTTCTAGATATTTCACATGCACACACTCACATTCTTCAAAGCATATACCTACGCCACACATCTACCACTTCTGAAACCACAGTGCTCCTCTCCAATCTTATGTTCTGTACATTCCTTCACCCTCTTAATCAGTACGCTCCCATATAATTTCCCAGGAATACTCAACAAACTTATGCCTCTGTAGTTTGAACACTCAGCATTATCTCCTTTCCTTTGTACAACTGCTCTATGCATACATCCCGCCAATCCTCAGGCACCTCACCATGATCCATACATTCATTGAATATCCTTACCAACCAATGAACGGCACCCACCCCTGGCATTGGCGAGGTAGTGCTGGGAACAGATGAATAAATGGCCTCATTCCTTTATATCCACTCTGTCTGATATGTATGATAGTTATGTACTTTCTCATTTCTTATCCCATGAAACCTTTTGTCTTTATGAGAGTCCTGTAGCACTCAAGAAACTTGTTGCATTCACTATTCGGGACCATAGGTCATAAAGTATAGTGATCTTTGTGTGCTTATGTGCAGAGTGCTGGCAAGTTAAGTAGTAAGTGCTTATGGTAGTTGCATCATAGGCATGAAGGGATATATTGAAATGGTGTTTCTCACCTTAGTGAGGTTGTGCCAGGAACAAAGGAAGATATTGCCCCATTTGTTCACATCCTTTCTCTAGCTGTTGTGTGTAAGGTACTGAAATCACAGTCCCCTATCAATAGCCTGCTCCACAGACTTTTTTATTTTTTTAACCCCGCTGCTTCATATACTCTGGTTCAGTCCTTTGATAGCATGTCACTTCCTGTAGTCTTGTTCTTATCCTTTCTTTAGTTATCAAGAATACAGTCCCTTATCAACGGCCAACTCCAAAGACTTTTTTTGTGGCTTCCCACAACTTCTTCATATGCCCTGGTTCAGGCCTTTGACTACACTTTTCTTCCTGTATTCCACATTACTCCAGTCACTTTATACCATGCATGCCTTTCACTTTCCTTCACCGGGTCTTTTTTTCACTTCATCCTTTCATCTCCAATTTTGTCTCCTCCTTCATATCTCCTCCGCTTCTGACACACATATGCTCTTTGTCAACATTTCCTCACTCATTCTCTTTATATGTCAAAGCCATTTCAGCACCCTATTTAGTTCTCTCAACACTTCTGTTATTACCACAGCTCTTACCCTTACTCAGTCAAACCACTTTGCACGGCATATTGTCCTCAAACGTTTCATTTCCAACGTATCCACTCGTCTCCATACATCCTCATCCATAGCCCTTGCCTCACATTCATACAGCATTGTTAGTACTACTCTTTGTCAACATTTCCTCACTTATTCTTTATATATGTCAAAACCATTTCAGCACCCTCTTTAGCTCGCTCAACACTTTTCATATTACCACATCTTTTACCTTTACTATGTCAAACCACCTCACACAACATATTGTTCTCAAACATTTCATTTCCAATGTATCCACTCTTCTCCATATGTCCTCATCCATAGCTCATGCCTCACATTCATACAACATAGTTAGTACTACCAAACCTTCAGACATATCCAATTTTACCCTGGCAAGTAAAGTCCTCTTTTTCCACATCCTCAGTACTCCAAGAACCTTTTCCCAGAACCTTTCCCCCCCCCCCTCCCTGAGTCTGTGCTTCATTTGCTGTCATTCTCACTCCCAGATATCTGAATCACTTCACATCCTCCAGATTTTCTTCATTCAAACTCACACCCCAGGTAACCCGTCCCTCTGTCCTGCTAAACTTAACTTGGATTTTATGCACATATACTATCACCTCTTCCTTTTACACTTTCTTGCAAACTTAGTCACCAACTTAAGCAGTTTCTAACTAGAAACTGCCACCAGTGCTGTCATCAGCAAACAACAGCTACTCACTTCTCAGGCCTCATCCTCCCCTGCAGACTGCATATTTGTCCGTTAGTAAGACTCACCTCCCAATTTGTAAGCCATGGTGACACCATGCACTCTTTCTTCAGACCAACTCTCACCTGTCACTGCCCTCTCTTTTCCAACTCATACATATGCCTTACACCCTTGATAAGTACTTTTCACTGCTTCTTCGTACTCCTTATAATTATAAAAATTTGCACAAGGCATCTCTGTCAGTCCTGTCATTTGCTTTTTCCAGATCCATAAATGCTACATGCAAATCCTCCTATTTCACTTTGCACTTGTATTTTTCACATGTTAAAAGCAAGCAATTGACCCCCCTATCCTCTACCACTCCTGAAACCACATTTTTCCTTCCTTTTGTGTATATGGTAATATAAAGCAGTCATATATAAACAAAAGCATGGTAAAAAAAAATATAAAAAGAGACCAAAAACAGCACCACAAGTTAATGATTATCATAAACATTCATATGCGGTTGATATCTGGCTCATTGTGCTTCATTCATTTAAATAATACTGGAAAGGCTCTTTGCCTCTTTTGCCTGAGTGGGTCACCATCCCAACCAGGATAACGATAATTTGGCCACCCCTGCCTCACATCATCACAACACAGCTTTCAGTTCAGTAGATTTATGGTAATGCAATATTTACATGACTCTGCTCTTTGGATATTTTCATGGTATTTTACTTGTATTAGACAGTAATGAGTAAGTAGGCTTATATGTTGTTCAGTGCTTCATATTCTGTACTCACTAGAAAGTATACTTATGATGTAACCTTCCCCTGGCATGAACATCAGGTAAATATCAAAACTTTAGAGTACTTTCTTTTCATGTGTTTTGATTGACAAGATTTGAAAAATAGAAAATGAATTTGCTAAACAAAAACTAAGGTCCATGCATCAAAACTTTATTTTGCCATTGTTATAGTGCTGTGAATTAGATAGATTAGTGAAATGATTTATGCAATCAAAAAGTCTGCATGCACATGGACACTAAAGAATAGTAATTAAGCATCCTCACTAGATTTCTTGAGCTAGCTCCCCCATCACTGACACCTAAAAACTAAGATACATACAGGAAATGATTTTTGTGGATGTGTATCTCAAAGAATTAGCAAATAGTAGTTATCAGAAGCACTTAATAAAACTCTGGAGAATATATAGGAGGTACTCTGTTTAGTAGGTGGATGATGACATGGCCCATTTTATCATCACCCAATTCTTATTCTCAGGCACCTACCACCCAACACCACTGCTAGAAAACACCATCACTAGACATTTGATATCCAGAATAGTAAGCATATTTTTGGCATAACATTCAGCTCATAATGTACTTACCATATGACAGTAAAACTGACCATGGTGAGTTTATCTTTAGAACGTTCTGGTAAGGAAGGTGCAGTTGTAGATCTCATGGCTAGTGAGGAAGGAGGAATGGGAGAAGTGGTTATAATACTTTTATTCTTGAAATTTAGGCCTGCTTGCTTTCTCAGAATGCTATATCGTATTCTTTTAATACAAGCTGTAATTTACTGTAACATCTTAATGCTTATCTGTGGTCCTTATCACAAGGAATAATTTTTTGCATCACTTATTGCAGGCTGTTTTTAATTTCTTTCACTACTTACTTCTTCATTTGATTCTATACCTCATCAGACACTAGAATGGTTGATACCCTGGCTGTGAACTATTGCTTATTCCTCATCAGTGATTTTATTTTGCTCTTAATTTCTCTTCATTACCAAGGGCTTTGTTTATGATACCAGTGAGGGATTCATCGTTTACTTCTTGGTCTCTTATGCTTCAAAATCATTCACCATTCAAGGGCAAAGTTTCTTCCACATTTCCCAAAGAGCAGCCTCCTTAACATTTTGCCTGGCAAATATTATCATGTGTTGTGCATCTAGGATATTTAGTTTTTCCAGACTTTATTAGAGTATTGTATTTTTTGTTCAAACTAGAAAGAGGTAGCACCACTTAAGGTAGGATGCTGTGGGTTGTCAGTGGTTGTGGTGGAGTTAGCTGGCTGGAAGTTACTGAGCATTGTTCTCATAAATGTAATTAAGCAATGTATCTTAGACTGTGAAGTTCAAACAACACATCAACCTTGTTGGTGATACATAAGTGAGGACATGGGTGTCTTGCTCTGACGTTAACACCCACTCCTCACATGTATGCAGTCATGAGGCAGGCTTTTTTTTAGAATGGTGTAAGATGGGAAAGTGGGTAAGGGGTTAATTGTACAAAGTCATAGTTAGCAACGGACAGTTATGCTGTCATATGATTAAGTGAGCATCTACTGTACAGAGAATATATGCCTGCTAAGCAGGTGAAACTACTAGCACCTGCAAGGGAAACCAGTGACACATGCAGAAGAAACCTGTAGAATATACAGGAAAAATCAGTCACCTGAAGGTAAGACTACTGGTACTTGCAAGATAAATCACTGTCACCTGCAAGGGAAATCACAGATACATACACTAAAGAATGCAGATGACATACAAATTGAGTCTCGTCAAGATGAAGAGCAAGTCTCGAGGAAAGATTACATTCCATTGCGAACTAAAGACACTAAGAGTAAATGTGTTCATTTCAGTGGTTGTAAAGGATCACTCTGCCTACCTGAAAGGTGTCTCATATCAGCAACAACTAGAGGCTCTGCACTTAACTGTCATTGTCTGAGAATCAGTCCTCCACCTGACCCACAAGTCTGCAGGATACCAAGGGTCTGCACCCCACCCAACACTTCCTGAGGAACACAACCTTCATCCTGACCTGTAAGCCCCTGGAGACCAAGGGTTTGCTCTTAACTCACCACTACCAGAGGAATACATCCTCCACATGACCCATGAGTCCCTAGGGACCCACTATAACCTAGGAAATATGGCCTTCCACCTGACCCACAAGTCCCTAGGGACCAAGAGTCTGCACCTGACCTGCCACTACCTGAGAAATGCAGCCCCCCACCTGACCCATGAGCCCCTTGGGACCAAAGGTCTGCACCTGATCCACCACCACTTAAGGAACATGGTTCTCCACATGCTCTATCACTACTTGAGGAATATGGACTTCCACCTGACCCATGAGTCCTTGGGGACCAAGGATCTATTGCTGATCCACCATTACCTAAAGATCAAGGCCTTTTGCCTGACCCATGAGTTCTTAGGGCTCAAGAATCTGCACCTGACCCACCACTTCCTTAGGAACACAAAGCCACCCCCCCCCCCCCCCCCCCCCCCACACACACACACACACACACACACACACACACACACACACACACACACACACACACACACACACACACTCGCTCCATTCCACAGCATTACCTTCTCTTCCGTAACACAGTCCCCCGTAGACACACACTTCCCAAACACATGCACACTCTTTCTCTACCACAGCATCACCTTAAGCACTAACCTGTGGAGTTTCTTATAATTGGAGTACATTTGAGTAAATAAGATTATTGTTATTGTTATTATTATTATCATTATTTTATGCTTAATCTCTGTTTCCCACATCAGCGAGGTAGCGCCAGGAAACAGACAAGAATGGCCCATCCAATTATATACACATATTTATACATAAACGCTCATTACTCCTAGCTTCAGCAAGGTAGCACCAGGAAAGCAGACTAAAAGGCCACATTCATTCACACTCGGTTTCTAGCGGTCATGCATAACACACTGAAACCACCCTATCCACACATCCAGGCCCCACAGACCTTTCCTTGGTGTACCCCAGACGCTTCACATCCCCTGGTTCAGTCCATTGACAGCACGTCGACCCCGTTATACCACATCCTTCCAATTCACTATATTCCTTGCAAGCCTCTCACCCTCATGTATGTTCTGGCCCTGATCACTCAATATCTTTTTCAATCCATCCTTCCACCTCCAGCTTGATCTTCTGCTTCTCCTTGTTCCCTCCTCCTCCGACACATATATCCTCTTTGTCAATCATTCCTTACTCATTCTCTCCATATATCCAAACCATTTCAACACACTCTTTTCTGCTCTCTCAACCATACTCTTTTTATTTCCACACATCTCTCTTACCCTTTTCTTACTTACTCGATCAAACTACCTCACAGCACATATTTTCCTCAAACATTTCATTTCCAACACGTCCACCCTCCTCCGTACAACCCTATTTATGCCCAAGCCTTGCAACCATACAACATTGTTGGAACTACTATTCCTTCAAACAGACCCATTTTTTCTTTCTGAGATAACATTCTCTCCTTCCACACATTCCTCATCGCTCCCAGAACCTTTGCCACCTCCCCCACCCTGTGAATTTCTTCTACTTCCAGGGTTCCATTCGTTGCAAAGTCCACTCCCAGATATCTAAAACACTTCACTTCCACCAATTTTTCTCCATTCAAACTTACATTCCAGTTAACTTGTCCCTCAACCCTACTTAACCTAATAACCTTTCTTATTCGCATTTATTCTCAGCTTTCTCCTTTCACACACTTTTTCAAACTCAGTCACCAACCTCTGCAGTTTCTCTCTCGAATCCTTCAAAATACTCGCTCCATCTACTTCTCACTTCATCACTACTTGTTATTACTTCCCCACTTGCCCCCTTCACCGATGTTCCCATTTGTTCTCTTGTCGTATGCACTTTATTTACATCCTTCCAAAACATCTTTTTATTCTCCCAAAAGTTTAGTGATATTCTCTTGCCCAAATTCTCATTTGTCCTCATTTTCAACCCTTGCTCCTTTCTGTTGGCCTCCTGCAACTTTCTTTTGTACATCTCCCAGTCATTTGCACCCCTTCCCTGCAAGTATTGTCCAAATGCCTCTCTTTTTTCTTTCACTGACAACTTTACTTCATCTCACCACTAACTACCCTTTCTGATCTGCCCTCCTCCCACCTTATGCCACGTGCCTCTTTTGTACAAGCCATCACTGCTTCCCTAAATACATCCCATTCCTCACCCAATCCCCTTACTTCATTTGCTCTCACCTTTTGCCATTCTACACTCAATTTCTCCTGGTACTTCTTCGCACAAGTCTCCTTTCCAAGCTCACTTACTCTCGCCACTCTCTTCTTCCCAGCATTCTCTTTTCTTTGAAAACCTCTACAAATCTTCATCTTTGCCTTCACAAGATAGTGATCAGACATCCCTCCACTTGCCCTTCTTAGCACATTAACATCCAAAAGTCTCTCTTTTACATACCTGTCAGTTAACACATAATCCAATAATGCCCTTTGACCATTTTATCTACTCACATACGTATACTTATGTATATATCTCTTTTTAAACCAGGTATTCCCAATCACCAGTCTTTTTTCAGCACAAATCCACAAGCTCGTCACTATTTTCATTTACAAAACAACACCCCATGTACACCAATTATACCCTTGGCTGCCACATTGCTCACCTTCGCATTTAAATCGCCCATTACTAAAACCTGGTCTTGTGCATCAAAGCTGCTGACACAGTTACTTAGCTTCTCCCAAAACACTTGCCTCTCATGATATTTCTTCTCATGACCAGGTGCATAAGCACCAATAATCACTCATCTCTCTCCATCCACTTTCAGTTTTACCCACATCAATCTAGAATTTACTTTCTTACACTCTATCACATACTCCCACAACTCCTGCTTCAGGAGTAGTGCTATTCCTTCATCAGCTCTTGTCCTCTCTTCAACCCCTGACTTTACTTCCATGACTTTCCCAAACCACTCTTCCCCTTTACCTTGAGCTTCGTTTCACTCAGAGCCAGGACATCCAGGTTTCTTTCCTCAAACGTACTGCCTCTCTCTCCTTTCTTCTCTTGGTTACATCCACACACATTCAGACACCCCAACCTGAGCCTTCGAGGAGGATGAGCTTTCCCCGCTTGACTCCTTCTTCTGTTTCTCTTTTTAGAAATTGAAATACAAGAAGGAGGGTTTCTAGTCCCCACTCCCACCCCGTTTAGTCACCTTCTATGATACATTGAAAGTATTCTTTCTCCCATATCCCTATTATTATTATGATTATTATTATTATTTTTTATTATTTTTATACTCAGTTGCTGTCTCCCACATTAGCAAGGTAGTGCAAGAAAACAGACAAAAGAATGGCCCACCCACCCACATACACATGTATATACATAAGTGCCTACACACGCACATAAACATACCTGTACATTTCAACGTATACATTCATATACATACATATACATATTGGAAAGGATCACAATTTTGTGCATGATTTGAGTCCACGGGGAAAATGAAACGCAATAATTTCCCGAGTGCACTTTTTGTGTAATAATCACATCATCAGGGGAGACACAAGAGGGAAATATAAGTTAGTTGATATACATCGATGAGACGAAGGTAGGACACCATTTGGCCATTATTATTACTATCATTTTTGCTGTATTTATCATCCGTGGGGATAAAGGAGAAAGAATGCTACCCATGTATTGTGTGTCACTGAATGTGACTTGAGATGTGGGAACAGGGGGCTTGAAGTCCTAACCTGTTGTATTACTTTCAAAAAGAATGAAGGAAGAAACCAAGCTAAGATTTTTTTTTTTTCAAGGCTCAGTCAGGTGTTCTTGATTCAGCCAAGTTCAAAGGCAAATGATGAACATGGAAGAAAGAAAAATTATCATTATTCGTATTATAATAAATGATTCCCGTTTTCCACATCAGTGAGGTAGTGCCAAGAAATAGACAAAGAACGGCCCATCCAATCATATACACATACATATACATAAAGGCCCATACACACACATATACATACATATACATATCAACATATACTCTTGTACATACATACACAGACTCACACACACGCACACACACACATATATATATATATATATATATATATATATATATATATATATATATATATATAATATATATTTTTTTTTTTTTCTTTTTAAACTATTCGCCATTTCCCGCGTTAGCGAGGTAGCGTTAAGAACAGAAGACTGGGCCTTTTTGGAATATCCTCACCTGGCCCCACTCTGTTCCTTCTTTTGGAAAATGAAAAAAAACGAGAGGGGAGGATTTCCAGCCCCCCCTCCCACCCCTTTTAGTCGCCTTCTACGACACGCAGGGAATACGTGGGAAGTATTCTTAATCCCCCATCCCCAGGGATAATATATATATATATATGTTGTTCGCTGATGATACAGCGCTGGTGGCTGATTCATGTGAGAAACTGCAGAAGCTGGTGACTGAGTTTGGTAAAGTGTGTGAAAGAAGAAAGTTAAGAGTAAATGTGAATAAGAGCAAGGTTATTAGGTACAGTAGGGTTGAGGGTCAATTCAATTGGGAGGTGAGTTTGAATGGAGAAAAACTGGAGGAAGTGAAGTGTTTTAGATATCTGGGAGTGGATCTGGCAGCGGATGGAACCATGGAAGCGGAAGTGGATCATAGGGTGGGGGAGGGGGCAAAAATTCTGGGAGCCTTGAAGAATGTGTGGAAGTCGAGAACATTATCTCGGAAAGCAAAAATGGGTATGTTTGAAGGAATAGTGGTTCCAACAATGTTGTATGGTTGCAAGGCGTGGACTATAGATAGAGTTGTGCGCAGGAGGATGGATGTGCTGGAAATGAGATGTTTGAGGACAATGTGTGGTGTGAGGTGGTTTGATCGAGTAAGTAACGTAAGGGTAAGAGAGATGTGTGGAAATAAAAAGAGCGTGGTTGAGAGAACAGAAGAGGGTGTTTTGAAATGGTTTGGTCACATGGAGAGAATGAGTGAGGAAAGATTGACCAAGAGGATATATGTGTCGGAGGTGGAGGGAACGAGAAGAGGGAGACCAAATTGGAGGTGGAAAGATGAAGTGAAAAAGATTTTGTGTGATCGGGGCCTGAACATGCAGGAGGGTGAAAGGAGGGCAAAGAATAGAGTGAATTGGAGCGATGTGGTATACCGGGGTTGACGTGCTGTCAGTGGATTGAATCAAGGCATGTGTATGGGGGTGGGTTGGGCCATTTCTTTCGTCTGTTTCCTTGCGGTACCTCGCAAACGCGGGAGACAGCGACAAAGCAAAAAAAAATATATATATATATATATATATATATATATATATATATATATATATATTTATATTGTATATTTTGCTTTGTCACTGTCTCCCGCGTTTGCGAGGTAGCGCAAGGAAACAGACGAAAGAAATGGCCCAACTCACCCCCATACACATTTATATACATGCACGTCCACACACGCAAATATACATACCCATACATCTCAATGTACACATATATATACACACACAGACACATACATATATACCCATGCACACAATTCACACTCTCTGCTTTTATTCATTCCCATCGCCAGTTCGCCACACATGGAATGCCATCCCCCTCCCCCCTCATGTGTGCGAGGTAGCGCTAGGAAAAGACAACAAAGGCCCCATTCGTTCACACTCAGTCTCTAGCTGTCATGCAATAATGTCCGAAACCACAGCTCCCTTTCCACATCCAGGCCCCACACAACTTTCCATGGTTTACCCCAGACACTTCACATGCCCTGATTCAATCCACTGACAGCACGTCAACCCCGGTATACCACATCGATCCAATTCACTCTATTCCTTGCCCGCCTTTCACCCTCCTGCATGTTCAGGCCCCGATCACTCAAAATCTTTTTCACTCCATCTTTCCACCTCCAATTTGGTCTCCCACTTCTCCTCGTTCCCTCCACCTCCGACACATATATCCTCTTGGTCAATCTTTCCTCACTCATCCTCTCCATGTGCCCAAACCATTTCAAAACACCCTCTTCTGCTCTCTCAACCACACTCTTTTTATTACCACACATCTCTCTTACCTTATTATTACTTACTCAATCAAACCACCTCACACCACATATTGTCCTCAAACATCTCATTTCTGGCACATCCACCCTCCTGTGCACAACTCTTATCTATAGCCCACGCCTCGCAACCATACAGCATTGTTGGAACCACTATTCCTTCAAACATACCCATTTTTGCTTTCCGAGATAATGTTCTCGACTTCCACACATTTCGCCCCCTCCCCCACCCTATGATTCACTTCCACTTCCATGGTTCCATCCGCTGCCAGATCCACTCCCAGATATCTAAAACACTTGACTTCCTCCTGTTTTTCTCCATTCAAACTTACCTCCCAAATGACTTGACCCTCATCCCTACTGTACCTAATTACCTTGCTCTTATTCACATTTACTCCTAACTTTCTTCTTTCACACACTTTACCAAACTCAGTCACCAGCTTCTGCAGTTTCTCACATGAATCAGCCACCAGCGCTGTATCATCAGCGAACAACAACTGACTCACTTCCCAAGCTCTCTCATCCACAACAGACTTCATACTTGCCCCTCTTTCGAAAACTCTTGCATTCACCTCCCTAACAACCCCATCCATAAACAAACAACCATGGAGACATCACACACCCCTGCCGCAAACCTACATTCACTGAGAACCAATCACTTTCCTCTATTTTGTATTTTGCTTTGTCGCTGTCTCCCGCGTTAGCGAGGTAGTGCAAGGAAACAGACGAAAGTGGCCCAATCCACCCACATACACGTGTATATACATACACATCCACACACGCAATATATACATACCTATACACCTCAACGTATACATATATATACACACACAGACATGTACATATGTACACATGCACATAATTCATACTGTCTGCCTTTATTCATTCCCATCGCCACCTCGCCACACATGAAAATAACCACCCCCTCCCCCCAAATGTGCACGAGGTAGCGCTAGGAAAAGACAACAAAAGCCACTCGTTCACATTCAGTCTCTAGCTGTCATGTAATAATGCACCGAAACCATAGCTCCCTTTCCACATCCAGGCCCCACAGAACTTTCCATGGTTTACCCCAGACGCTTTGCATGCCCTGGTTCAATCCATTGACAGCACGTCGACCCCGGTGTACTACATCGTTCCAATTCACTCTATTCCTTGCATGCCTTTCACCCTCCTGCATGTTCAGGCCCCAATCACTCAAAATCTTTTTCACTCCATCTTTCCACCTCCAATTTGGTCTCCCATTTCTCCTTGTTCCCTCCACCTCTGACACATATATCCTCTTGGTCAATCTTTCCTCATTCATTCTCTCCATGTGACCAAACCATTTCAACACACCCTCTTCTGCTCTCTCAACCACACTCTTTTTATTACCACACATCTCTCTTACCTTATTATTACTTACTCGATCAAACCACCTCACACCACATATTGTCCTGAAACATCTCATTTCCAGCACATCCACCCTCCTCCGCACAACTCTTATCTATAGCCCACGCCTTGCAACCATATAACATTGTTGGAACCACTATTCCTTCAAACATACCCATTTTTGCTTTCCGAGATAACGTTCTCGACTTCCACACATTTTTCAACGCTCCCTAACCCTCTCACTTTGCACACCACCTCGACCAAAACACCCAATATCTGCCACTCTGTTATCAAACACATTCAACAAACCTTCAAAATACTCACTCCATCTCCTTCTCACATCACCACTACTTGTTATCACCTCCCCATTAGCCCCCTTCACTGATGTTCCCATTTTTTCCCTTGTCTTCCACACTTTATTTAACTCCTTCCAAAACATCTTTTTATTCTCCTTAAAATTTAATGATACTCTCACCCCAACTCTCATTTACCCCCTTTTTTGCCTCTTGCACCTTTCTCTTGACCTCCTGCCTCTTTCTTTTATACATTTCCCAGTCATTTGCCATATTTCCCTGCAAAAATCATCCAAATGCCTCTCTCTTCTCTTTCACTAATAATCTTACTTCTTCATCCCACCACTCGCTACCCTTTCTAATCTGCCCACCTCCCACGCTTCTCATGCCACAAGCATCTTTTGCACAAGTCATCACTGCTTCTCTAAATACATTCCATTCTTCCCCCACTCCCCTTATGTCTTGTGTTCTCACCTTTTTCCATTCTGTATTCATTCTCTCCTGGTACTTCCTCACACAAGTCTCCTTCCCAAGCTCACTTACTCTCATCAATCTCTTCACCCCAACAATCTCCCTTCGTTTCTGAAAATCTCTGCAAATCTTCACCTTCGCCTCCACAAGATAACGATCAGACATCCCTCCACTTGCACCTCTCAGCACATTAACATCCAAAAGCCTCTCTTTGGCATGCCTATCAATTAACACTTAATCCAATGATGCTCTCTGGCCATCTCACCTACTTACATACATATACTTATGTATCTCTCTTTTTAAACCAGGTATTCCCATTCACCAGTCCTTTTTCAGCACATAAATCTACAGGCTCTTCACCATTTCCGTTTGCAACACTGAACACCCCATGTACACTAATTATCCCCTCAACTGCCACATTACTCACCTTTGCATTTAAATCACCCATCACTATAATCCGATCTCGTGCATCAAAACTATTAACACACTCAACTGCTCCCAAAACACTTGCCTCTCATGATCTTTCTTCTCATGCCCAAGTGCATATGCACCAGTAATCACCCATCTCTCTCCATCCACTTTCAGTTTTACCCATATCAATCTACAGTTTACTTTCTTACACTCTATCACATATTCCCACCACTCCTGTTTCAGGAGTAGTGCTATGCCTTCCCTTGCTCTTGACCTCTCTTTAACCCCTGACTTTACTCCCAAGACATTCCCAAACGACTCTTCCCCTTTACCCTTGAGCTTCGTTTCACTCAAAGCCATAACATCCAAGTTCCTTTCCTCAAACATACTACCTGTCTCTCCTTTTTTCTCATCTTGGTTACATCCACACACCCAATCTTAGCCTTCGAGAAGGATGAGCACTCCCTACGTGACTCCTTCTTCTGTTACCCCTTTTAGAAAGTTAGAATACAAGGAGGGGAGGGTTTCTAGACCCCCGCTCCCGTCCCCTTTAGTTGCCTTCTACGACACGTGAGGAATGCATGGGAAATATTTTTTCTCCCCTATCCCCAGGGAAAATATATATATATATATATATATATATATATATATATATATATATATATATATATATATATATATATATATATATATCTTTCTTTTTTCTTTCATACTATTCGCCATTTCCCGCATTAGCGAGGTAGCGCTAAGAACAGAGGACTGGGCCTTTGAGGAAATATCCTCACCTGGCCCCCTTCTCTGTTCCTTCTTTTGCTTGCCTTCCTCCATTCCTGGCACTATCCTGCCCCACAGGAAACAGCATCGCTACCCCTGCTTCAGCATAGTAGTGCCAGGAAAACAGACAAAAAAAGGGGCCACATTTGTTCACACTCAGTCTCTAACTGTCATGTGTAATGCACCGAAATCACAACTCCCTATCCACATCCAGGCACCACAGACCTTTCCATGGTTTATCCCAGACGTTTCATATGCCCTAGTTCAGTCCATTGACAGCACGTCTATTATTATTGTTATTATTATTATCATTATTATTATTGTTATTATCATTATTATTGTTATTATTATTATTATTATTACTGTTACTAGTATTAGTATCATTATTGTTACAGTTTTTATTATTACTACTACTACTGTTATTATCATTATTTTTACAATTGGTCGCTGTTTCCCACATTAGCGAGGTGCATCAGGAACAGACAAAGAAAGGCTGCATTTGCTCCCATCCATTCTCTAGCTGTCATGTGCAATGCACTGAAGGCACAGCCCCCTATCCATAAACAGGACCCACAAACCTTTCCATGGTCATTATTATTATTTTTATTATCATTATTATTATTGATATTTATTATTTATTTTAGACTAGTCTTTTTCCTTTAAAAAATCTCTATAGACAGTTTTAGTGTCTTTATTTTATTTTAGGGATTTTTTTCTATCTGATGGTGGATTTTCAAATTTGTATTATTGTGTTAGTGAATGGGAAAATTGGCTTGGATACCTAGTGAAGCAGAGGAAAAATGACCGAGTTGCTTCGTTAAGGAACTGCTTTTCAAAAGGTACTGTTATTTTTAAGTACTTTCACTTTGAATAGTAAACTTCCCTATTGTGAATTAGTACTCCATTATATTTTATGAAGACCATTTATTACATTCCTTGAAAATTCTAGAAACTTGAATCATCTTGCTTGAAGACTTATGGCAGCACAGGCTTAGAAACTGACTAATCACTTGCGTTCAGTGTCTGTCATTATCCCTCCATGGAGCTCATCGCCACCCACACATTCAGTTTCCCCAGTTTTCTATACAAGTAAGAAGTTTGACAGTGCTTATGATGATGAAAGCATTATGTATGTACAGTATAATTCAAGTTTAGAAGACTAAAGGTAACTTTTTTGCCTACAATGCATGTTTGTCTTCTGAAAATCATGGAGGTGACTAGCTACATAGATTCCCCATAGAATTTTTGAGAAAGGCATGGAGGTGAGTAAACCTAAGCTGACATTTACTTTACTTTATTTTGTCTGCTCAAATATGAATGACTATTTCCATGTTAAAAAAAAATTCTGAAATGGGGATATGAAAATTCTTCAAAGAGTGGCGTATACCACCTCCAGACTTGTGGTGATGCTTTGCCAATTGGGATACATTCTATACTCTTCTCCAACACATTTTTCTCATTATTAGTTGCAATGTAAGTATTTGTTTGATATAAGTGAATCACTTAAAAACGGTTGGAAGTATGGGAATAAACACACACCCATGATATGATTTGATTAACTGTGCCCACAGTGACATATCTTGTACATTTGTTCCTCTGTCTTGGTTTGTATCCAGTACAACCTTACCACCTTTCTCATTATCATTCTCAGTAAGCTCTTTACAGTACTTTATCCATCTCTCACAAACTTTTCCTTATTGTGTCTGTCTCATAGACCTGTATTGTTGCTTTTTTTTTTTACACATACCTTGCTTTGACATCTGTTTACCTCCTTCTAAGATGGCATAATTTTCTTCTCTAGAGTCTCGTCCATTTTTATTCTGAGATGCTCATTTGATTTTCTGTTAGGCACATATACAGTACTTTTGAACATTTTTTATTGGGGATTATAAGTTACCATTATCATCTTCCATGCAACACTATTTTCTGGCAGGTTTGATTTTTCCAACCTTTATTCTTATTCACTTTTCTTGAATCTTCAATCATTTATTCTTTGCCTCTTTTTCGACAACCTATAGCTTTGTGGCAGCCTTTGATAATGGACTGTTATTGTCTTCACATTACCTCAGCTTCAAATTGTAGTGGTTGTATTTTCACACCCAACTCAACCTTTCTCAAAAGTGAAGTTTTGCACTTTCATTCCTCAACTTTTTTTCTTTGCAAAATTCTCTCCTCTTTGGTACCCTCATAAAACTGATGAGGAAGCTCTCTTCTCCTCACCCCATTTAGTTAATTCTTGTATCATTTAGGCCTTTGCTTGTCTAGTGGGGTTTGCTCTCAGCCAATCAGGAATGCAACCAGGCTGACTTCACCAGCTCCTAGTCTTACAGAGCTGCACTGTTCCTCAGAATTGTGTTCATATACCCTATTGTGATAGTTTTTGCTTACTTTGATGATTTTCTGGTAATGTCATCCTTAAAAGGGAATATGCTAGTCAAGGACTTCGATTCTTGAGACTTGTAGTTATGGATTTTATCATTAGCTGGGCCAAGATCCCTCTCATTTCCCAGCCAAATCTTGCTTGGTTAGCTATAAAGTGGAACACTCAGACTGGACAAAGCTTGGGATTATGCAGATGCTATGATTGCCTTATTTTCCCGGGCCTTGGTGTATCAACATCATCTACAGCGAATTCTGGATAAATTCAGTTTTACATGAACATGACCGGGCTGCAGGTAAAAATGAAATAACTCTGGGTAATCTTTTTTCTTCCAACTGCAAACAGAAATCATCCATAAACTATTCATGGGACTTATCATCAAGTCCCACAGATTTCTAAGTGTTTGGATGAACTCTTGAATCTGAAGGTCATGTTAGGTTAGGATACAGAAATCGTATCATATTAACTTAAAGGAACTGTTGGTTTTATATTTATTCCCCAACGATGTCCTGATGCCCAGGTACAGAATTTCTTTTCTGTTGCATGATACCAAGACTGCTCAATGCTTGATGAACAGAGACTAGCATACTACTTGCTCTCTTAGAATTAGCACAAAAATTCTTTTGCTTGGCCTTGCCCAAAAATATCTTTTGCCAAGCTTCTCATCTCAAAGAAATGTGCACTGCCTGGGCAGATGCCTTCTCAGATACATTGGGAACAGGTGCACTTCCCTTGGATTGAAATCACTAGGATCAGATTATTCTCTTTCGCATGTTCATCTTCATGGCCAAGTTCTTAAACTTTGAAAGGTTTAGTGATGTTAGCAGCCCCCAGGTAGGACAAGCATCCCTGGTGCTAGAGTTCTTTGGCTTTGCCATACATTTTTTTGATTCCTTGGTTTTCTAGACAACCTCATTTTGTTCTTAGAATCGCAGCCTCAAGAATGCTTAATGGATAATCTTTTACAGTGTAAAACTTCACCCTTCTACACAATGACAGTATCAGTGTATGGAAATTCTTTCAGGCCTTCCTACAAGATTTTGATGCAATGCACATAATGGAAAGTTTGTGTTCTTTTCTAGCCTGTTTTATGAGAGATACATGGCTAGTAATACTATTGCCTCTAATGATAAAAGTATCTTCCGTGAGCCCCTTTGATACTAATTTGACAGGCTCTGTCTAGGATACTCTTCTCAGGACATTCTTTTTAGGGAGACCATTTGTTTCTCCCCTTTTTCCTAAGTGGCTGCTTTTGAAAGTCTGAGATCTTATATGGTCGACTAGTTTTTATGGCATTTTAAAAAATGCTTCCCAGCATCCTATGAAAAAACTTTACCTTATAGCTTTGGGCTATGAAAGAAAATTTATTGGAGCACATGCTTTGTCTAGGTTTAAAAATATTTTTTTCCCTGAACTTTTATGAGTCTAGAAATCCAGACCCCAGTTTTTGGCCAGGAATACCATTAAATTTAGGTATTGTCTCATTATCTTTAAGTCTTGGAAGTTTTCTTTAAGAGAGTATCATGCCTTGAGGCAAAGTAAATCCCTTTGATATCGTTTGGTTTTCACCCAAGATTACCAAGGAAATCATGTATTTTTTATAGGCAAGAAACTAGTCGTGTTGGCTTAAACCAGGCTTTATGCTATTGCACATGTTAGAGATGTGGCCTCCATCTTAGCCTTCTGCTGAAACTTTTCATGGATGGACATCAAGAAAAGATACCTTTGGTACTTTTCTCCTATCTACATAGATGGTACCTAAGTTTAGACATGGTGGATCTGTCCTAAGTGACTCTGGAGATTCCTCTTCCCAGAAATTTGGTTGATGGTATTTATACTTTTGTTTTCAGTCTTATTTTACAGCTTTTTTTCAAACCTTCTCCATGTGAGCATGCTTTCATACTCGAGGGACATACTTCAGGGATGAGAGATGTAAGTTTTGAAGGCTGAAAGACCATTTCTGCTGTAGGTGGCGTCCTGTGAGCAATTTTTTTTTTTTTTTCCTGCTTGGCCTTCTCTCTTTTTTGAAAGACCTTTTCTTAGCACCTTTTGGTGACCACTTTGGGTTGGCACCATGATTTGTGAATTATGAAGCTCTGTATAACTGGGAGCTAATGTTTGTTGACTTCAGCTTGTTGGTATTCATTGAGTGGCTCGGAGCAAACCCCAATAGATGAGGAAAAGCTTCGATGGTTTGAGGATCAACCAAATATGGTGAGTAAAAGAGAGCTTCCACACTAGATTTATGAGGATTGGAAAGATCCTGACCAGATATTCCCTAAGGAATATCTCATACTCATGGGACATCACCTTAGAGAGAAGTTTTTAACTTTCAAAGTCAAAGCCTGTATTTTTAGTTGTATACCATTTTACTATAAAAAGTGAACTTGCATATTACTACCATATGATGTGCCAAATCTCCCTCCCAGCTATCTTCCAGAATGCACATCATGCACACTACTTATATTCTTTCTTGCCAGAAACTTAAAATTCGTGCACTTGTCTACTCTGTTAATGAATACGTGTATTTGAAGTATGTAATTGCAACATTTATGCCTTGTGATGCATGTAATCCACATATTCCCCTCCTATGTCCCCAAACTAGCCATTGAAATCATGCATCACATAGTTGCTGCTCAGGATGTACATCATCCACTGCTCCTTTAAGTTCTTTATATGAGGTGTCTTTAACCTCTTCTTAGCTTGGTTCATGTGCAGTCTTTACAGTCATCTTATGTTCTGTTTACTTGAATTTAGCAGCAGTAATCTCATATGACCCACTTAAGAGTCATCTTTTCAAACCACTCATATTTATTAAACTGCCACACGTAATGAATGAAGATCGTTATCTTCTTGCCCACTTGTTGTCAGACACTTCACTTCATCCCACTCAAAGGTCCCTCAACCTCTTAAACCTTATCTAGCACAAGTCTACCATGTCTAATTTTCCTTTTCAAAGGTTTCTGTAATTTCCATCTTCTTACATTCCTTTTTTGTTAGCCTGCGGGGATGGGGCTGGGGAACCCAGTTCTGCAGATATTCCCTACAAAAGGTACACATGGCCTCGGATGAAAGCAACATGCCTGCAACCACTTTCAACAAGAGAAGCAGGTTCGTATGTGTCAATGGAATGTAAGAGGAATAACTGGTGTTTGGTAAAGGACAATTTATTATTCATTTCTCTTGATAGTTATAATTTGTTCCTGTAACCAGAGAATAAATATTACACTTTTAAACACCTGAGTGTCTTCCTTTCAAATGCTGTGTAAACATTAACAGAGTATTGTTATTATACTATTGAAAGACACTTAAATCTAATCAGATATTATGACTGACAAGATTAAAATAGATTTTCTCATTCCAAAATTTTTTTAATAAGATTTAATTGAAATATATAGCTATAACTACCTTAGGACTTCAGAAAGAGTCTTAGCATTGCCTAGGACCTCTTTCTAAGGGCTCTTGTATCCCAAAGCTATTCTCCTTCCAGTAGTAGAGAAATATGGATTCTTTGGAGTGAGTAGTTCTTTGACGAGGCTGCACTTTCAATGATCCTGCCTCTCCAAAGGAGACTTTTTGCTTGCAGTATAATCCAAGCATGTGGAGTCCAGTAACATCTGATTGAAACTTAACATACATATTTGTTTTCGTAGCCCATAAGCGCAGTTTGCTATGATGAATACACTTAATTCGGTATAGCAATTCATGAATAATTTCAAAAGTTTTTTATATAATTTACAACTTACTGAAAGCTTGTCTACATCAGCATTAGAAGCTGGTAAGATATTGATTACTGACAAAGTCTTGCATGAAAAATTGTCCTCCCAACATGTTTTACTTGTAGCAACAGGGTTGCATTTTAAGGGAAGATTTTGCCATCAGGAATGATGGGGTTATAAACCATTTTGAAAATGGAGCCCCCGACCCTCCTCCTGTGGATAAACCTTAGTTCACCTGTCTCTAACTTTGAGGCATATAAAGGACACTCGGTCATCATTCAATTAATAAACATTGTTTATCCATCCATTACTTAGTGTAATTTCATGAATGTAGTGCCTACTTTCTCCCTCTCCCCATCTTAACATGTTTTTGAAAAGCCTGTATCCCATTTGCTCACACTCAACATAATATTAAACATTCCTAGCAAAAGAAAAACAAAATTGATATTTTATTCTGAAATTACTGTGAAGTCAGTTACCTTTTTCCCAAAAAAATACATTCGCTTTTTGTATATAATCATTTGTTGCCTTTTTCACAATAATTTGAGTTTTTTCTTTTTTAATGGGCCACATATTTACAGTAATTAGTAACTTTATGCGACAGGAGTCTCGTCCAGCTAATGGAACCATGGAAGCGGAAGTGAGTCACAGGGTGGGGGAGGGGGCAAAGGTTTTAGGAACAATGAAGAATGTTTAGAAGGAGAGAATTTTACCTCGAAGAGCAAAAATGTTTATGTTTGAAGGAATAGTAGTTCCAACAATATTATATGGTTGAGGCATAGATTATGGATAGGGTTGTACAGAGGAGTGGAAGTGTTGGAAATGAAATGTTTAAGGACACTATGTGGTGTGAGGTGGTTTGATCGAGTAAGTAATGAAAGGGTAAGAGAGATGTATGGAAATGAAAATAATGTGGTTGAGAGAGCAGAAGAGGTTGTGTTCAAATGGTTTGGATATATGGAGATAATGACTGAGGAAAGGTTGACAAAGAGGATGTATGTGTCAGGTGGAGGGAACAAGAAGTGGGAGGCCAAATTGGAGGTGGAGGGATGGAGTGAAAAAGATTTTGAGCAATTGGGGCCCAGGCATACAGGAGAGTGAGAGACATGCAAGGAATAGCGAATATATGTGTATATGAGTGGGTGGACCATTCTTCATTTGTGTTCCTGGTGCTACCTCGCTGTTGCAGTAAACAGTGATTAAGTATGGTAATAGATGATAATATTGCAAGAGGTCACAATGGTGTATGTGATCTAGTTAAAAAAAAAAAGAAGGAAAATGAAACACGAAAAGTTCCCAAGTGCACTTTCGTGTAATGATCATATTGTTAGGGGAGTTACAAGAATGAGAAAGAAGACATAGAACAGTCGTTTGATATACAAGGAAGAGACGTTTCTAAGACACCATTGGTAAACATGTGTTACCAGATTGGTGGTGTTGGGTTGATGTGTTCAGGTCTGGCAACATAATTGTTATAAGATTTTCATGGGTTGATGTGTTCAGGTCTGGCAACATAATTGTTATAAGATTTTCATTATACAGACAAGAAAGGGAACTGTTTATAAATTTGGTGTACATTAAAGCTATCCAATTTGTGTAGACCTTCACTAATATTAGTGTTACAGTTCTTTGTGTATTTGATGATAGAGGAGTCAATGATATTTCTCCTGGTAAAGGAGTTACAGTTAGTTGATAACTGACTTGGCATTACTCCAGTCATTACAGTGGTTGTAATTTTTGATGCGATTAAGCAACACGTTTGATTCTTATCCTGTTCTTTCACAGTATTTATGTTGCTTCAGTCTTACAGAAAGATCCTTATCAGTTTTTCTTGTTCAGATATTTTTTATAGTGAAGTTATTGTTGAAGGCTACATTAAGGGATTTAAGCAACCTGTGAAAATTTTAATATGTTTTAGGTTGGGAGACTGGTAAGGATTTCTTTGTTAAAATTAAGCAACATAAATATAGTATAAGAACAGGACAAGAATCAAATGCTTTGTTTAATCACGTTAAAGATTATGAAAGTGCACTTTGGAACTTGTTTCATTTTCCTGACATGGGAAACAGCGAGGAAACAGGTGAGGATATTCCCTCAAAGGCCCAGTCCTCTGTTCTTAATGCAACCTCGCTAACGTGGGAAATGGCAAATAGTATGAAAGAAAAAGAAAGAAATATATATATATATACATATATATTTTTTTTTTTTTTTTTTTTTCTGTCTCTCGCGTTTGCGAGGTAGCGCAAGGAAACAGACAAAAGAAATGGCCCAACCCACCCCCATACACATGCCTTGATTCAATCCACTGACAGCACGTCAACCCCGGTATACCACATCGCTCCAATTTACTCTATTCTTTGCCCTCCTTTCACCCTCCTGCATGTTCAGGCCCCGATCACACAAAATCTTTTTCACTCCATCTTTCCACCTCCAATTTGGTCTCCCTCTTCTCCTCGTTCCGTCCACCTCCGACACATATATCCTCTTGGTCAATTTTTCCTCACTCATTCTCTCCATGTGACCAAACCATTTCAAAACACCCTCTTCTGCTCTCTCAACTACGCTCTTTTTATTTCCACACATCTCTCTTACCCTTACGTTACTTACTCGATCAAACCACCTCACACCACACATTGTCCTCAAACATCTCATTTCCAGCACATCCATCCTCCTGCGCACAACTCTATCCATAGTCCACGCCTCGCAACCATACAACATTGTTGGAACCACTATTCCTTCAAACATACCCATTTTTGCTTTCCGAGATAATGTTCTCGACTTCCACACATTCTTCAAGGCTCCCAGAATTTTCGCCCCCTCCCCCACCCTATGATCCACTTCCGCTTCCATGGTTCCATCCGCTGCCAGATCCACTCCCAGATATCTAAAACACTTCACTTCCTCCAGTTTTTCTCCATTCAATATATATCGAGGATGTAAGGCATGTGTACGTGTAGGAAGAGAGGAAAGTGATTGGTTCTCAGTGAATGTAGGTTTGCGGCAGGGGTGTGTGATGTCTCCATGGTTGTTTAATTTGTTTATGGATGGGGTTGTTAGGGAGGTAAATGCAAGAGTTTTGGAAAGAGGGGCAAGTATGAAGTCTGTTGGGGATGAGAGAGCTTGGGAAGTGAGTCAGTTGTTGTTCGCTGATGATACAGCGCTGGTGGCTGATTCATGTGAGAAACTGCAGAAGCTGGTGACTGAGTTTGGTAAAGTGTGTGGAAGAAGAAAGTTAAGAGTAAATGTGAATAAGAGCAAGGTTATTAGGTACAGTAGGGTTGAGGGTCAAGTCAATTGGGAGGTGAGTTTGAACGGAGAAAAACTGGAGGAAGTGAAGTGTTTTAGATATCTGGGAGTGGATCTGGCAGCGGATGGAACCATGGAAGCGGAAGTGGATCATAGGGTGGGGGAGGGGGCGAAAATTCTGGGGGCCTTGAAGAATGTGTGGAAGTCGAGAACATTATCTCGGAAAGCAAAAATGGGTATGTTTGAAGGAATAGTGGTTCCAACAATGTTGTATGGTTGCGAGGCGTGGGCTATGGATAGAGTTGTGCGCAGGAGGATGGATGTGCTGGAAATGAAATGTTTGAGGACAATGTGTGGTGTGAGGTGGTTTGATCGAGTGAGTAACGTAAGGGTAAGAGAGATGTGTGGAAATAAAAAGAGCGTGGTTGAGAGAGCAGAAGAGGGTGTTTTGAAGTGGTTTGGGCACATGGAGAGGATGAGTGAGGAAAGATTGACCAAGAGGATATATGTGTCGGAGGTGGAGGGAGCAAGGAGAAGAGGGAGACCAAATTGGAGGTGGAAAGATGGAGTGAAAAAGATTTTGTGTGATCGGGGCCTGAACATGCAGGAGGGTGAAAGGAGGGCAAGGAATAGAGTGAATTGGAGCGATGTGGTATACCGGGGTTGACGTGCTGTCAGTGGATTGAATCAAGGCATGTGAAGCGTCTGGGGTAAACCATGGAAAGCTGTGTAGGTATGTATATTTGCATGTGTGGACATATGTATATACATGTGTATGGGGGGGGTTGGGCCATTTCTTTCATCTGTTTCCTTGCGCTACCTCGCAAACGCGGGAGACAGCGACAAAGTAAAAAAAAAATATATATATATATATATATATATATATATATATATATATATATATATATTTTTTTTTTTTTTTTTTTTTTTTTTTTTTTTTTTTTTTTTTTGCCGCTGTCTCCCGCGTTAGCGAGGTAGCGCAAGGAAACAGATGAAAGAAATGGCCCAACCCACCCCCATACACATGTATATACATACGTCCACACACGCAAATATACATACCTACACAGCTTTCCATGGTTTACCCCAGACGCTTCACATGCCCTGATTCAATCCACTGACAGCACGTCAACCCTGGTATACCACATCGATCCAATTCACCCTATTCCTTGCCCTCCTTTCACCCTCCTGCATGTTCAGGCCCCGATCACACAAAATCTTTTTCACTCCATCTTTCCACCTCCAATTTGGTCTCCCACTTCTCCTCGTTCCCTCCACCTCCGACACATATATCCTCTTGGTCAATCTTTCCTCACTCATTCTCTCCATGTGCCCAAACCATTTCAAAACACCCTCTTCTGCTCTCTCAACCACGCTCTTTTTATTTCCACACATCTCTCTTACCCTTACGTTACTTACTCGATCAAACCACCTCATACCACACATTGTCCTCAAACATCTTATTTCCAGCACATCCATCCTACTGCGCACAACTCTATCCATAGCCCACGACTTGCAACCATACAACATTGTTGGAACCACTATTCCTTCAAACATACCCATTTTTGCTTTCCGAGATAATGTTCTCGACTTCCACACATTCTTCAAGGCTCCCAGGATTTTCGCCCCCTCCCCCCACCGTATGATCCACTTCCGCTTCCATGGTTCCATCCGCTGCCAGATCCACTCCCAGATATCTAAAACACTTTACTTCCTCCAGTTTTTCTCCATTCAAACTTACCTCCCAATTGACTTGACCCTCAACCCTACTGTACATAATTACCTTGCTCTTATTCACATTTACTCTGAACTTTCTTCTTTCACACACTTTACCAAACTCAGTCACCAGCTTCTGCAGTTTCTCACATGAATCAGCCACCAGTGCTGTATCATCAGCGAACAACAACTGACTCACTTCCCAAGCTCTCTCATCCCTAACAGACTTCATACTTGCCCCTCTTTCCAAAACTCTTGCATTCACCTCCCTAACAACCCCATCCATAAACAAATTAAACAACCATGGAGACATCACACACCCCTGCCGCAAACCTACATTCACAGAGAACCAATCACTTTCCTCTCTTCCTACACGTACACATGCCTTAGTAACATCCTCGATAAAAACTTTTCACTGCTTCTAACAACTTGCCTCCCACACCATATATTCTTAATACCTTCCACAGAGCATCTCTATCAACTCTATCATATGCCTTCTCCAGATCCATAAATGCTTCATACAAATCCATTTGCTTTTCTAAGTATTTCTCACATACATTCTTCAAAGCAAACACGTGATCCACACATCCTCTACCACTTCTGAAACCACACTGCTCTTCCCCAATCTGATGCTCTGTACATGCCTTCACCCTCTCAATCAGTACCCTCCCATATAATTTACCAGGAATACTCAACAAACTTATACCTCTGTAATTTGAGCACTCACTCTTATCCCCTTTGCCTTTGTACAATGGCACTATGCACGCATTCCGCCAATCCTCAGGCACCTCACCATGAGTCATACATACATTAAATAACCTTACCAACCAGTCAATAATACAGTCACCCCCTTTTTTAATAAATTCCACTGCAATACCATCCAAACCTGCTGCCTTGCTGGCTTTCATCTTCTGCAAAGCTTTTACTACCTCTTCTCTGTTTACCAAATCATTTTCCCTAACCCTCTCACTTTGCACACCACTCGACCAAAACACCCTATATCTGCCACTCTATCAACAAACACTTTCAACAAACCTTTTTTTTTTTTTTTTTTTTTTTTTTTTTTTTTTTTTTTTTTTTTTTGCCGGTCTCCTGCGTTTGCGAGGTAGCGCAAGGAAACAGACAAAAGAAATGGCCCAACCCACCCCCATACACATGCCTTGATTCAATCCACTGACAGCACGTCAACCCCGGTATACCACATCGCTCCAATTTACTCTATTCTTTGCCCTCCTTTCACCCTCCTGCATGTTCAGGCCCCGATCACACAAAATCTTTTTCACTCCATCTTTCCACCTCCAATTTGGTCTCCCTCTTCTCCTCGTTCCGTCCACCTCCGACACATATATCCTCTTGGTCAATTTTTCCTCACTCATTCTCTCCATGTGACCAAACCATTTCAAAACACCCTCTTCTGCTCTCTCAACTACGCTCTTTTTATTTCCACACATCTCTCTTACCCTTACGTTACTTACTCGATCAAACCACCTCACACCACACATTGTCCTCAAACATCTCATTTCCAGCACATCCATCCTCCTGCGCACAACTCTATCCATAGTCCACGCCTCGCAACCATACAACATTGTTGGAACCACTATTCCTTCAAACATACCCATTTTTGCTTTCCGAGATAATGTTCTCGACTTCCACACATTCTTCAAGGCTCCCAGAATTTTCGCCCCCTCCCCCACCCTATGATCCACTTCCGCTTCCATGGTTCCATCCGCTGCCAGATCCACTCCCAGATATCTAAAACACTTCACTTCCTCCAGTTTTTCTCCATTCAATATATATCGAGGATGTAAGGCATGTGTACGTGTAGGAAGAGAGGAAAGTGATTGGTTCTCAGTGAATGTAGGTTTGCGGCAGGGGTGTGTGATGTCTCCATGGTTGTTTAATTTGTTTATGGATGGGGTTGTTAGGGAGGTAAATGCAAGAGTTTTGGAAAGAGGGGCAAGTATGAAGTCTGTTGGGGATGAGAGAGCTTGGGAAGTGAGTCAGTTGTTGTTCGCTGATGATACAGCGCTGGTGGCTGATTCATGTGAGAAACTGCAGAAGCTGGTGACTGAGTTTGGTAAAGTGTGTGGAAGAAGAAAGTTAAGAGTAAATGTGAATAAGAGCAAGGTTATTAGGTACAGTAGGGTTGAGGGTCAAGTCAATTGGGAGGTGAGTTTGAACGGAGAAAAACTGGAGGAAGTGAAGTGTTTTAGATATCTGGGAGTGGATCTGGCAGCGGATGGAACCATGGAAGCGGAAGTGGATCATAGGGTGGGGGAGGGGGCGAAAATTCTGGGGGCCTTGAAGAATGTGTGGAAGTCGAGAACATTATCTCGGAAAGCAAAAATGGGTATGTTTGAAGGAATAGTGGTTCCAACAATGTTGTATGGTTGCGAGGCGTGGGCTATGGATAGAGTTGTGCGCAGGAGGATGGATGTGCTGGAAATGAAATGTTTGAGGACAATGTGTGGTGTGAGGTGGTTTGATCGAGTGAGTAACGTAAGGGTAAGAGAGATGTGTGGAAATAAAAAGAGCGTGGTTGAGAGAGCAGAAGAGGGTGTTTTGAAGTGGTTTGGGCACATGGAGAGGATGAGTGAGGAAAGATTGACCAAGAGGATATATGTGTCGGAGGTGGAGGGAGCAAGGAGAAGAGGGAGACCAAATTGGAGGTGGAAAGATGGAGTGAAAAAGATTTTGTGTGATCGGGGCCTGAACATGCAGGAGGGTGAAAGGAGGGCAAGGAATAGAGTGAATTGGAGCGATGTGGTATACCGGGGTTGACGTGCTGTCAGTGGATTGAATCAAGGCATGTGAAGCGTCTGGGGTAAACCATGGAAAGCTGTGTAGGTATGTATATTTGCATGTGTGGACATATGTATATACATGTGTATGGGGGGGGTTGGGCCATTTCTTTCATCTGTTTCCTTGCGCTACCTCGCAAACGCGGGAGACAGCGACAAAGTATAAAAAAAAAAAATATATATATATATATATATATATATATATATATATATTTTTTTTTTTTTTTTTTTTTTTTTTTTTTTTTTTTTTTTTGCCGCTGTCTCCCGCGTTAGCGAGGTAGCGCAAGGAAACAGATGAAAGAAATGGCCCAACCCACCCCCATACACATGTATATACATACGTCCACACACGCAAATATACATACCTACACAGCTTTCCATGGTTTACCCCAGACGCTTCACATGCCCTGATTCAATCCACTGACAGCACGTCAACCCTGGTATACCACATCGATCCAATTCACCCTATTCCTTGCCCTCCTTTCACCCTCCTGCATGTTCAGGCCCCGATCACACAAAATCTTTTTCACTCCATCTTTCCACCTCCAATTTGGTCTCCCACTTCTCCTCGTTCCCTCCACCTCCGACACATATATCCTCTTGGTCAATCTTTCCTCACTCATTCTCTCCATGTGCCCAAACCATTTCAAAACACCCTCTTCTGCTCTCTCAACCACGCTCTTTTTATTTCCACACATCTCTCTTACCCTTACGTTACTTACTCGATCAAACCACCTCATACCACACATTGTCCTCAAACATCTTATTTCCAGCACATCCATCCTACTGCGCACAACTCTATCCATAGCCCACGACTTGCAACCATACAACATTGTTGGAACCACTATTCCTTCAAACATACCCATTTTTGCTTTCCGAGATAATGTTCTCGACTTCCACACATTCTTCAAGGCTCCCAGGATTTTCGCCCCCTCCCCCCACCGTATGATCCACTTCCGCTTCCATGGTTCCATCCGCTGCCAGATCCACTCCCAGATATCTAAAACACTTTACTTCCTCCAGTTTTTCTCCATTCAAACTTACCTCCCAATTGACTTGACCCTCAACCCTACTGTACATAATTACCTTGCTCTTATTCACATTTACTCTGAACTTTCTTCTTTCACACACTTTACCAAACTCAGTCACCAGCTTCTGCAGTTTCTCACATGAATCAGCCACCAGTGCTGTATCATCAGCGAACAACAACTGACTCACTTCCCAAGCTCTCTCATCCCTAACAGACTTCATACTTGCCCCTCTTTCCAAAACTCTTGCATTCACCTCCCTAACAACCCCATCCATAAACAAATTAAACAACCATGGAGACATCACACACCCCTGCCGCAAACCTACATTCACAGAGAACCAATCACTTTCCTCTCTTCCTACACGTACACATGCCTTAGTAACATCCTCGATAAAAACTTTTCACTGCTTCTAACAACTTGCCTCCCACACCATATATTCTTAATACCTTCCACAGAGCATCTCTATCAACTCTATCATATGCCTTCTCCAGATCCATAAATGCTTCATACAAATCCATTTGCTTTTCTAAGTATTTCTCACATACATTCTTCAAAGCAAACACGTGATCCACACATCCTCTACCACTTCTGAAACCACAGTGCTCTTCCCCAATCTGATGCTCTGTACATGCCTTCACCCTCTCAATCAGTACCCTCCCATATAATTTACCAGGAATACTCAACAAACTTATACCTCTGTAATTTGAGCACTCACTCTTATCCCCTTTGCCTTTGTACAATGGCACTATGCACGCATTCCGCCAATCCTCAGGCACCTCACCATGAGTCATACATACATTAAATAACCTTACCAACCAGTCAATAATACAGTCACCCCCTTTTTTAATAAATTCCACTGCAATACCATCCAAACCTGCTGCCTTGCTGGCTTTCATCTTCTGCAAAGCTTTTACTACCTCTTCTCTGTTTACCAAATCATTTTCCCTAACCCTCTCACTTTGCACACCACTCGACCAAAACACCCTATATCTGCCACTCTATCAACAAACACTTTCAACAAACCTTTTTTTTTTTTTTTTTTTTTTTTTTTTTTTTTTTTTTTTTTTTGCCGGTCTCCTGCGTTTGCGAGGTAGTGCAAGGAAACAGACGAAAGAAATGGCCCAACCCACCCCCATACACATGCCTTGATTCAATCCACTGACAGCACGTCAACCCCGGTATACCACATCGCTCCAATTCACTCTATTCTTTGCCCTCCTTTCACCCTCCTGCATGTTCAGGCCCCGATCACACAAAATCTTTTTCACTCCATCTTTCCACCTCCAATTTGGTCTCCCTTTTCTCCTCGTTCCGTCCACCTCCGACACATATATCCTCTTGGTCAATTTTTCCTCACTCATTCTCTCCATGTGACCAAACCATTTCAAAACACCCTCTTCTGCTCTCTCAACTACGCTCTTTTTATTTCCACACATCTCTCTTACCCTTACGTTACTTACTCGATCAAACCACCTCACACCACACATTGTCCTCAAACATCTCATTTCCAGCAAATCCATCCTCCTGCGCACAACTCTATCCATAGTCCACGCCTCGCAACCATACAACATTGTTGGAACCACTATTCCTTCAAACATACCCATTTTTGCTTTCCGAGATAATGTTCTCGACTTCCACACATTTTTCAAGGCTCCCAGAATTTTCGCCCCCTCCCCCACCCTATGATCCACTTCAGCTTCCATGGTTCCATCCGCTGCCAGATCCACTCCCAGATATCTAAAACACTTCACTTCCTCCAGTTTTTCTCCATTCAAACTCACCTCCCAATTGAATATATATATATATATATATATATATATATATATATATATATATATATATATATATTTTTTATTGTTTTTATTATTTTGCTTAGTCGCTGTCTCCCGCGTTAGCGAGGTAGCGCAAGGAAACAGACGAAAGAATGGCCCAACCCACCCTTATACACATGTATATACATACACGTCCACACACGCAAATATACATACTTATGCATTTCATTGCATACATATGTATACACACACAGACATATACATATATACACATGTACATGATTCATATTGTCTGCCTTTATTCATTCCCATCACCACCTCACCACACATGGAATAACAACCCCCTCCCCCCTCATGTGTGCGAGGTAGTGCTAGGAAGACAACAAAGGCCCCCATTCGTTCACACTCAGTCTCTAGCTGTCATGTAATAATGCACCGAAACCACAGCTCCCTTTCCATATCCAGGCCCCACAGAACTTTCCATGGTTTACCCCAGACGCTTCACATGCCCTGGTTCAATCCATTGACAGCACGTCGACCCCGGTATACCACATTGTTCCAATTCACTCTATTCCTTGCACGCCTTTCTCCCTCCTGCATGTTCAGGCCCTGATCACTCAAAATCTTTTTCACTCCATCTTTCCACCTCCAATTTGGTCTCCCACTTCTCATTCCCTCCACCTCTGACACATATATCCTCTTGGTCAATCTTTCCTCGCTCATTCTCTCCATGTGCCCAAACCGTTTCAAAACACCCTCTTCTGCTCTCTCAACCACACTCTTTTTATTACCACACATCTCTCTTACCCTTACATTACTTACTCGATCAAACCACCTCACACCACATATTGTCCTCAAACATCTCATTTCCAGCACATCCACCCTCCTCCGCACAACTCTATCCATAGCCCACGCCTCGCAACCTTACAACATTGTTGGAACCACTATTCCTTCAAACATACCCATTTTTGCTTTCTGAGATAATGTTCTCGACTTCCATAAATTCTTCAAGGCTCCCAGAATTTTCGCCCCCTCCCCCACCCTATGATTCACTTCTGCTTCCATGGTTCCATCCGCTGCCAAATCCACTCCCAGATATCTAAAACACTTCACTTCCTCCAGTTTTTCTCCATTCAAACTTACCTCCCAAATGACTTGACCCTCAACCCTACTGTACCTAACAACCTTGCTCTTATTCACATTTACTCTCAACTTTCTTCTTTCACACACTTTACCAAACTCAGTCACCAGCTTCTGCAGTTTCTCACATGAATCAGCCACCAGCGCTGTATCATCTGCGAACAACAACTGACTCACTTCCCAAGCTCTCTCATTCACAACAGACTGCATACTTGCCCCTCTTTCCAAAACACTTGCATTCACCTCCCTAACAACCCATCCATAAACAAATTAAACAACCATGGAGACATCACACACCCCTGCTGTAAACCTACATTCACAGAGAACCAATCACTTTCCTCTCTTCCTACACATACACATGCCTTACATCCTCGATGAAAACTTTTCACTGCTTCTAACAACTTTCCTCCCACACCATATATTCTTAATACCTTCCACAGAGCATCTCTGTCAACTCTTATCATATGCCTTCTCCAGATCCATAAATGCTACATACAAATCCATTTGCTTTTCTAAGTATTTCTCACATACATTCTTCAAAGCAAACACCTGATCCACACATCCTCTACCACTTCTGAAACCACACTGCTCTTCCCCAATCTGATGCTCTGTACATGCCTTCACCCTCTCAATCAATACCCTCCCATATAATTTCCCAGGAATACTCAACAAACTTATACCTCTGTAATTTAAGCACTCACTCTTATCCCCTTTGCCTTTGTACATATATATATGTATATATATATATATATATATATATATATGTATATATCTACCTCACTGATGTGGGAAATGGTGAATGTGTATGAAAATATATATATTATTCATATATTATACTTGACTCATTTCCTGCATGAGCAAGGTAGCACCAGGAAACACAAGAAGAAAGACCCGACCTGTATACATACTCGCATGTACATATACATATGTGCACATTCATATACATAACATATACATATGTATACATATACAGGTGACTCTTGACTTACAATTTTTCGACTCGATGGTGCAATAACGTTACGCATTCTGTAGAAACTGTACTTCGAATTTTGAAATTCGATCTTTTTCCCATCTCGCAATATGTGATATGATACTCTCTCGTGATGTTGTGCAGTGACAGTGAGCCACTGCTTCTAGTCAGCCACATGATCATGAGGGTAAACTACCATATTAAATGTATTTTTGACATGATAGTTTCAACTTACAATGGGTTTATTGGAACATAACCCTATCATAAGTTGGGGTTCATCTGTACATGTATACACATGAGCATATTCAAACTTGCTAGCCTTCATCCATTCCCAGCGCCATCATTTTTTTGAAGTCTTTTATGCATAGATATTTTTATAAACAAAATTTTACATACTTACATTTTAGTTTTTCATGTTGCCTCTAGTTTTGATATGCTCCTTCAGCCAGTATGACAGTGAATATTATAACTTACTGATATATTCAGAGTACAAATCTTGTGTTCACATCCTTTTAATTTTGTGTTGCAACCAGGGTACCTATGTGATGTTGCCCACTGATTGCATATTTGTCTCATTCCATTAGTACTGTACTGTATTGGATTTAAATCTGGCAAGTTGTCTTGTCAGTTCAATACTTCTCAATTTTTTTCCCAGAGCTATTATAATCATTAGTGGTCTTTCTTTTGTGGCAAGGTGCACTTTCTTGCATAACAGATTGGTACCAAGAAGATTATTAAAATCCAAAAATTCATCATTCATCACTGAAATGTAACGTTCTCCATTCTTGTTAGATTTTAAGGAGAAAATTAACCTCCATTGATCCTTTTCACATTTAAAACACCCCCCATATCATTACAAATGGTGTGCATGAGGTGTAGGTATGTTAATAGAGGATGAGTGGTTTGAAAAGAAGTTTGATTGCATGTGGTTCATTTGACATTATTGATGCTAGCGAGATTCATGCCAAAAAGGTTTAAGATGACTGTAACAGTTGCACATGAACTATGCAGAGAAGAAAAGGGTAAAGAAACCTCCTAAAAAGAACTCGGAGGAGCAATGAATGATATACATCCTAGGGAGAAACTGTGTATGAGAGTGACTTGAAAGGAGAGCTGGGAGACAGAGCATATGATTGTGGATTATGTGCATCATTAGGCATGAGTGTTGCAAATACGTCAAACATGAAGATGGTCATAAACTCATATGGTACAGCCAGAGAAGTCAGGGTAAATGAGAATTTGATTTTTCCATTTTGGTAAGAAAGAATATGATTAGTAGTGTGCATGCTGTGCTTTTCAAGATAAGTTTGGAAGAAGATTTTTCACATGTGGTAACACTACTGCGCATTATGAAAGACTGCCACAAAGGTTGTGTGCAATACTGCAAGTATAGCTTGTGCAAAGAAAAGTACAGCATGGTAACGAAGTCACAAATATTTATGAAAGAGAAAAATAGTTTGAAAACTGTTAGAAAATAGGAAGGTGAAGAAGGTAGATTTTAAAGTCATTCACAAAAAAGTTAAAAAGATGATATACATGAAAATGAATTGGGATCTCAAAGTAAAAATGGATGAGAATCTGAATTAGAATTCAGAAACATTTTAGAAGGAGAAACATGGATGTCAGAGTGAGGTATGTGCACAGAGCAAGAATGTACTAGCCCTGTAGGGACCGAAATTCACAACAGTTGTTAGTGTCCAGTATGGATAAACCCTACAACAGGTCCAGGTCAAAATTTCCCACTTACATTTCAGACATGCAGGAATATCAACAGGTTTCAGTTACTCAGAGACAACTGAGTTGGAGAGACACCATGAACTCATCCTGCCTGAGCCCCTTTCTTAATACACAGTATAGATAACCAAGATTCAGATGATGAAAATAGCTAAGTTTTTATAGTTACACATAATGATAGCAGGAAGAGTGATTTTGGATTCTGTTTGATATTTAAGGAAGACTGAATCCACAGGGATTGGGAGATAAGTTAGAGGGAAGGTGATATGCCAGGGCACTGGGTACACACTTAGATTGAATGATGGTGTCATGTGAAAATTTCAAAAGCCTAAGTGGTGTAATAAGGATTAAGTATCCATATGGCTTTTGTTTTGCTTACTAAGGTTTTTTAAGTGGCTTATACATGCATAGTGCCATTGTACAAAGAGTAAGGGGATAAACTACAGAAGCATAAGTTTGTTGAGTATTCCTGGGAAATTATAAGGGAAGGTATTGATTGAGAGGTTGAAGGCATCAGATTGAGGAAGAGCAGTGTGGTTTCAGAAGTGGTAGAGGATGTATTGAAAAATGTGTGAGAAATACTTAGAAAAACAGATGGATATGCATATTGCATTTATGGATCTGGAGAAGGCATATGATAGGGTTGATAGAGATGCTTTGTGGAAGGTCTTGAAAGTATATGGTGTGGGAGGTAAGTTGCTTGAAGCAGTGAAAAGTTTATACCAGGGATGTAAGTCATGTTTGCGAGAAGGAAGAGAGGAGAGTGATTGGTTCCCAATGAATATTGGTCTGCAGCAGGGATGTGAGTGTTGTCCCCATGGTTGTTTAATTTGTTTATGGATGGGGTACTTAGAGAGAGGGGCGATTGTATAGTCTGTTGTGGATGAGAGGGCCTGGAATAAGAGTCATTTGTTGTTTGCCTTTGATACAGCTCTAGTGGTTGATTCGAGTGAGAAACTACAGAAGTTGGTGACTGACTTTGGGAAAGTTTGTGAAAGGAGAAAGTTGAGAGTAAATGCAAATAAGAGAAAGGTTATTAGGTTCAGTAGAGTTGAGGGACAAGTTAATTGGGATGTAAGTTTGAATGGGGAAAAATTGAAGGAATTGAAGTGTTTTAGATATCTCGGGGTGGACTTAGCACGAATGGAACCATGGAAGCGGAAGTGATTCACAGGGTGGGGGAGGGAGCAAAGGTTCTTGGAGGGATGAAGAATGTGTGGAAGGAGAGAACATTATCTCAGAGAGCAAAAGATGGGTATGTTTGAAGGAATATTAGTTCCAACAATGTTGTATGGTTGTGAGGCATGGGCTTTAGATAGGGTTGTATGGAGGAGAGTGGATGTGTTGGAAATGAAATGTATGAGGACATTATGTGGTGTGAAATGGTTTGATCGAGTAAGTAATGAAAGGGTAAGAGAGATGCGGAAAGAAAAAGAGTGTGGTTGAGAGAGCAGAAGAGGGTGTGTTGAACTGGTTTGGACATACGGAGAGAATGAGAGGAAAGATTGATAAAGAGGATATATGTGTCAGAGGTGGAGGGAATGTGAAGCGGGAGACCAAATTGGAGGTGGAAGGATAGAGTGAAAAAGACTATGAGCAATCGGGGCCTGAACATACAGGAGAGTGAGAGGCATGCAAGAAATAGAATGAATTGGAATGATGTAGTATACCGGGGTTGATGTGCTGTCAGTGGATGAACCAGGGCTTGTGAAACGTCTGGAGTAAACCATGGAGAGTTTTATGGGGCCTGGATGTGGAAAGATAGCTGTGGTTACAGTGCATTACACATTATAGCTAGAGACAGTGTGAACAAGTGTGGCCTTTTTTAGTCTTTTCGTCGCGCTACCTTGCGGGGGGATGCATTTCATGTGTGGTGGCGACGGGAATGGATTAAGGCAGCAAGTATGAATATGTACATGTGTATGTGTGTATATATCTGTATGTATATGTACGTATACATTGAAATGTATAGATATGTATATGTGTGAGTGTGGGCGTTTATGTATGTACATTTGAATGTGAGTGGGTTGGGCCGTTCTTCGTCAAAATCCTTGCGCTACCTCGCTGACGCAGGAGACGGCGATTAAGTATGATAAATAAAGTATAAATATATATGCAATTTCCCATGTTAGTGAGGTAGCGTTAAAAACAGGACTGAGCCTGAGAGGAAATATCCTTACTTGGCCCCCTTCTCTGTTCCTTCTTTTGGAAAATTGAAAATGGGAGGGAAGGATTTCCAGCACGCCAGTCCCCTTTTAGTCGCCTTTTACAACACGCAAGGAATACATGGGAAGTATTCTTTCTCCTCTCTCCTCTACTTACAACCAATGTGACTTACAACCCTCTGAACATACAAGTGGAAAAAATATAAATTAAGAATACGTAAGTATGAAGTTATGCTTGGCTGTATGTCCACCAGTGCTTATGGCCACTTGCATACAATAGTGACTGTCAGACGATATCTCGGCATTTTGCACATCGCATCATCTCTTACAGTTCTCGCTCACACTTACCGTTCAATAACATGCATTTTGAAGTGAATAATGAATTTTTGTGCTGGATTATACCAGTTTTGTATTAAGCCCCTAAGAAGATGATGGGCAAAAAGAAAAACCTATCTCATGTTGATAGGTCTGGCAAGAAGCTGAGGAAAACAATATGAAGGAGAAAAAAAGTTAATTTGATTGCACATGATTTACAGTTGTTCCATTTGACAGTCTCCACAATTTTAAAGAACAAAGAAAAAAATAAGCAATGTGGTGAAAGATTCAGCAAGCACAAAGTCTGTGATAATAACAAAGCAACGACAAAGGCCCATCCACAGAATGAAGAAGTTGATGCTGCAGATGGAAGATCAAATTCAAAAACGTGTACCACTAAGCTTATTAAGAATTTAGGTGAAAGCCAGAAGTCTTTTTAAGACTTTGAAGAAGCGAGTGGAAGAGGATTACTTCAAGAACTTCACAGCAGGTCATGATTGGTTCAGTAGATTTAAAAGAAGATATAGTCTGCACTATGTTTGAGTCAGGTGAAGCAGCAAGTGCTGACAATGGAGCTGTTAAAAAGGTAAAAAGTAAACCAAAGAATCTTTTCTTTATAAACAATAGAGTGATTTATAAAAATGTCATTTCATAAAACTGGTTAAACAAAAATGAGATAATCATGATAGAGCTTCCATAACATAAAAATTAAAATGATGAAATATGAACTAAAGAATCATGAGGGTAAAAAGAAACTACAGAATCTCATGATAAAGCTGGTTAATAAAAAGTGAGATAATAACTTCATAGGCCCTTTCTTTTCCAATAGACTGCATATTCACCCCTCTCTCTAAGACACTCGCATGTACCTCCCTCACCATCCTGTCCATGAACAAATTAAACGACCATGGTGACATCACACATATATCCTAGCCTAAGCCAAAAACCCAATTTACCGCTAACCCTTAGGGGAGGATGAACAGCTGGTTGACTGTGGACCTACTGGTGTAGCCAAGATTCAAACCTGTGTGCTCATCCTCAGATGGACTGTGTGTTCATCGTGGTCATCAGTACTAATCACTGTGTCGTTTGCTAAATCAGAGGAAGAGGTGGATAGAATTATGATGTTTTTGATATACTTGGGAAGAGGATACTGAATGTCAATAAAAGTCAGACTCTAGTTACTGAGAAATACCCATACTTGCCCATCTCTCTCTGTCTCTCTCTCTAGTTATGATTTTTCCATGCATTAATCATGACTGGCATTTCTTATGTTTTTGCTTATTTCACTTTTGTCAGCCATACGGCTTCAACAGTTTCGTAGAATGTTATCATTTAAGGGCACGTGATAAAATGGCTTAAAAAATGCTATAAGGACCCCTGTGCCTTATCCATTATGTTATGTTGTCCAAACTTACCATCTCTTAATATCTTTGATTCAGTAAGGATAAGTGTTTTACCATTCAAAACTATATTTATTTATGAATAAGTTTGCCTTTTCCATTAATCAGTGTCTTGTATTCTTGAGTGGCAGAATCTTTTATATGATCTGTTAATTACGATTTATTGGGTTATCTTGATATTTTGATAAATTTGCCAACAGCCCCCCAATGCTTGATTATTCTTTCATGGTTGGGGAACTTCATGGATTGTGCATCAGTGACAGATATTTGTCACTTTTGTACCTGTAAATGAGGCATCAATCATTTTGATGTAAATGGCAAGGATGTTTCCTCATTCATCAAAATCCTAATTCTTGACAAATAGTAAAGGAAAGAATTATCTATATCTTTTATCTTTGAAACTGATAAACTGATTATAAGGCAGTGATGTATATTGCACCCCCTAGGGAAACTGGTTCCTTCTTATGGTGGAAATATTAATGAAAGTTAGCTTTTGAATCCAGTGGTGGCAGCCAAAGGTATGCATCTCATGTCAGTCTTTCTGATTCTTCAACAAGTCAGTAAAAGATGCATGCATACATCAATACTATATCTAAATAGGTATCACGATGATTAGAACAGAGTTAGCCATTAATGGCATCTTATCTGTGAATTATCTATTTGATATAATCATCAAGTAAAATGTCTAAATAGGAGAGTGTGATTGAAGAATTATTTGATTTGTTAAGCCTTGCTCACTTATTTTTGGAGAGCTATTCCTGTTTTTGACACAGGGTAGTGTATGGGGTAGCTCCTTGGAAAGTCTGTCTTTCTGGTCATATTTGTTGATGTAGTATGATTTGGAGAATATGTATTTTATACATGATTTTTTCTCTTTTTTTAATTAAGGATAGTGGGATAGGAATGGAAGACAACCTTGGTAAACTTTCCTGGAACATTGGAGAATTGACCTCAAACAACCTTGACATGGAAATTTGACTTTATCTTCATGCCAGTAAACTTCAAATGACTCATGTTCAGGAAATAAAACTGAGAGAATAAAGACTTACTCCGTACTTCAACAATTTTGAGAAATGTCAAAATTGTTGAAATATATTGTGAAATTTATAATGCCTTAAACTATGGATATATTGCTATATGTAATAAAGCATCAGAAGGATGCACTAAGAAATTTGATGAGAGTAAGTGGTTAGGAAATACATTTAAGCAGATTTCAAAATGTTGAAAAGCTTGAAGAATGAATAATAAACAGATAATTCCAAGAATGCTGTTTGTCAAAGGACACTTCTTTAAAATTGGTTTGACAATTAGAAAAGTATCAAAGAGAAATGTTGTGAAATATAAGATAGAACATATGACAGATGAGTAGGGAGACTTACAGTCAGAGCAAAACTAACAAACAACCTTTAGACTTTCTCTTGTATGACAGCTGTCAAGAAGATTCAGTCAGAGGAATCATTATTAATTGATACCTGAGTCTGTTAAAGGGAATTATTTTCCTTTGTTACTACCTCAAAATAAGGTTGTGGAAAATCAAAAACCCAAACGCAAATATAATTAGAGTAAAAGCACCAAGAAAGTTGATGGCAAAAGAGTGGATACAAAACATTCAAAATGCCAGACATCCCTTGCATGGTAAATATTGGCTGGAAAGATGTTGGTGTCAAACTTTATGTACCATTCCAGTTCTGTGTTATTAACGTTAACTATATAGGCATGCAAAGGGCAAATGTAATTTTACTAAATGTATTGTCTGGGGAATCCTTCAAGACATCCCACTCATGTACAGAAGCAGTGATATTCACATCGTAAAGATAAACACAAATCTGAAGATCAAAATTGCATTTTAAAAGGTAGACTAAATTGCCCTTTGTATATGCCCAAAGAATAGGATTTACAGAGCCAGTGGAGATGTAACAAGAAACTTTCCTAAGAGATCTTTTGCTGTTACATTGAAGAACTTTGTTTCATATGGAAGATTGTCATCTCTGCAACATAAGTTGCACTTTCAAGTAAAGAAAAGAACAAAAAGCAATGTCCTCTGAAACTTGTAAACCTCCTTGCAATTCTTGATGTTGAAAGATCAAGTGCATCTGATACCTTAAACCTTTTAGTTAAGAGGGATATTGTTCTAATGCCCTCTTGAGTGGGCATCATCTGGATGCTTCCATTGGTAAAAGGCATCATTCAGGTGCCCTTTGGATGCTCCTTTCCAGGAGCATCGTTTTTGCTGCTTCCTTGAAAAATCCTTCTGGTACATGCCCAAAAGAACACTCATCAGGTGTCTCTAAAAGCGAGAAATCAGTTGCACCTTCTCTAGAGCATGTTATTGATATGAAAATAAAGGAAGTTTGAATAGTGATCCTCCTAGAAACCAGCTGGTTGTGGACTAAGTAGTGAGAGTGAGTCCCTATGTATTGACTTAAAGGAGGATCATTTCCAGATATTTGGTAGATTCGTAAGATGTGTTCCTAGAGTACTGAAGACATCAGCAGAAAAAAACAAAAGCTTAAGAAACTCTTTACAGTAAGTTTATGATTTAATAGATATTGATTTTAATGGATAGCACATTGTCCACAGAAAACATATATTTCCAAAGACGATACATGGCAAAGATTTGTTATGGGTACAACCATATGACTCTCTTAAGGTGAATATATATTATACTTAATCGCCATCTCCGCGTTAGTGAGGTAGTGCAAGGAAACAGACAAGGAATGGCCCAACCCACCCACATACACGTGAAATCATCATATGTACATCTGGTCATTAAGACTAGGGTTTCTGACTGTGAGCACCAGCAACCTGCCTCATTGTGCCTCAGGCTACCACTGTTTTGGGACTTTCACTTCTGGGCACTGTTTTCTTCCATCCATGCTTCAAGGTGGTTGACTTTCTCTTCCAAGGAGGAGAAAGCCCAAATTCTTGCCTGGAAGCTGCAAAATGTGGTTACATGGGAGATTTTACACCCACTAGGTGCTCAGAAGGCACAATGAGATGGAAGCTTCTTGCATTACTACCTCCTTATTTGATGCCCAGACATCTGCGGAAAGTGATCAAGGTCAAAGGAGAGATGACAAAGTAATGAATTGGGTGTGACATTGCCTTTGAATATGTATGGAGAGGCAGACAAGGTTTTGCAGACACTGTATTACTTTGGAACTGTAGAGGAATGTGGTCCCATTTGGGAGATCTAAAGTTTTCTTCAAAGAAACCTCCCCTAAAGTCATACTGTAGTTACAAATAACATTATTAGGAGTAGATTTAAAGTGTCAAAATACTGTTAGCTCCTTATATCTCCTTCAGAAAAAAACAAACTAAAGACTTTGGAAATGAGCTACCAGTCCTTTTTCTCTGCTTTGTGACTAGATTTTGCACAGCCCTTTATAGGTCAGAGAATGCCATAACCAAAATTCAAGAGGGAGATTAATTGAAGGTTTATCAGACTTTGATTCAGTATTTCTAATGATTGGAAACTTCTTGTATTGACCTTTCCATATGTTTTAGTGATGTTTTTTCTGGATTTTAACTGGTCATTTTTTTTAAGCCCTTGGTAATGATCACTTTCCAGTCATGCTGCATTGAGCAGAAAATTCTCTTCTGAATAGCCTACCTTGTTAGAAACATGAGATGGCTAATTGGGATTGATATAAAACCAGAGCTGAAATTGCTCACTGTGTGAGAATTTCCTGAAGTTGAAGAAGTTGATAATTATTTTGTAAGACATTATTTTAAATGCAGCTGAGGATAGCTATCCAAAAACTAAGAACAGAAACCAATGACCATCACTCCAAAGGTGGAACCAGTTTTGTGATAAGTATTGCAAGATTGTGAGATCTGCTTCCAGAAGATAAAGGAATAGCTTCTTGTTGATAAATCTTTTTATCAAGGAGTATCTGGAAAAAAGAAAGAATTTAAAGGAATCCAAGAGGTCATCTTGGTTAAAGTATGCGATGGATATCGACTCCAATACCAAACCTGAAAAGAAAATATAGAAAGAATTTAGAAATTGGTTAAAAAGTATTCTCCCACTCCTGTGCTTGCCTTTACCCTTGACTCCTCCAGACAAATTTGCACAAGATGTGTTACTCTGGAAGACATAAATATACACATTTATTGTCATACATCTATTTTGAGGCTGCCTGTAGGGCCTGGCTGGAGACTTGAGTTAACAGTGTGTGTTAATTTCTCCCCACCATCATTGGCCCTTTATCCATGCCAGTGGTGGCAAATTCTCTCAGATTTTCTGGGAAAGAAATTGAGTAGCTTACAGCTGGTTGTAGAGGACCAGACAGATGATTCTGAAGTATTTTACAATGATGATGTCATCGGAGTGTGTGGATTGCATTTTTATGAACACTGATGCTTCCATTATTAAAAGTTGACTAAGATGAGGTAGGAGAAAGTGCATCCCACGTGAAGTGGTGGCAGTTTTGCTAGTATGTACCTGACTTTGACAGCATCACTAGTACAGCTGGTAATTTTAGAAACTTATAGTTTTGTTATGAAAAAATTTCATTGCATTTTAATGAGAAGATTTTAAGATGAAATAGTGGAAAGCAGAAATGAGTTTTCAGATTAAGAGAACAAGCTTAGTGGCAACTCATTTGACACTCAGGCCTTACAACTAGTTTTCATTGTGTTGTGCTGATAAAACTTCAAAATTTTTGCTCATTATCAGAGTGATAGTGGTGGATGAAGTATACTTATGAAATTATTTTTTCATGGTTATATGACTGTCTTTAAAAGTGGAAGATTAAGTAAATTTTTTTTGTATTTCATCTTATACACAACTACCTCAGATCCCTTTCTTTAAAAGGTCCTGGTATTACTTCAGGAGCTCCTGCAGCTCTTAAGGTTGTGCTACTCCCAGTAGCAGTGAAATTGTGAACTCTATTGATTTTAGAAGTTTTTCAGTGAGACTGTAATCCTTTTCATTAAGAGACTGTGATACAGCCTTACTGAAGGTGACTTTTCACCCTTTGTGTAAACACAGGCAGGCAGAGTCCAGTTACACCATTTTGTTTACAACTTAAAACTTAATTTTACAGACTTGGAAAGTAAACATAACTGCGGAGGTAAGGGATTATTAACCAAGATGTAAAAGTAAATGACCCATCTGTGGTCTCAAATATTCTTGCCCTTAAGATTTTCATATGTGTCTAGTGTCAGCAGATATAGCAAGGATTTCCAAGACATTAGACAAAGTGAGACCTTCCCCTTGTATGTCTCCTTTAATTGAGAAAACTGTAATGTGCCATTCTTTATAAAGGAAATTATATCAGCTCTATCAGACACTGAATCTACTATTCCAGGTAAGAATGAAGTGAACTATGATATGTTAAAACATCTTCCTAAAACCTCCTTAGAATTCCTGTTAGGTATGTGTAGCTTAATATGGATTAATAGTGTACTCCCATATATTTAGCTGGAAGATATCCCATATTCTTGCCATTCTTAAGCCAGGTAAAGATCCTGCCAAGCTGTAGAGTTATTGTAATGCCAAGTTGACTTTGTAAGCTGATGGAAAAAAAATAATGATAAATATTTTGCAAACCCTATCCCTGGGGATAGGTATCCCTGGGGATAGGGTATCCCTGGGGATAGGGGAGCAAGAATACTTCCCACGTATTCCCTGCGTGTCGTAGAAGGCGACTAAAAGGGGAGGGAGCGGGGGGCTGGAAATCCTCCCCTCTCGTTTTTTTTTTTTTTTTTTTTTAATTTTCCAAAAGAAGGAACAGAGAATTGGGCCAGGTGAGGGTAGTCCCTCAAAGGCCCAGTCATCTGTTCTTAACGCTACCTCGCTAATGCGGGAAATGGCGAATAGTTTGAAAGAAGAAAAGATTTTGCAAATCTGGTGCTAGTTGATACCCTGAGGGCATTTATGGTTGTGTGTTTCTTTTGTACTGAAGTTATTGGTGTAGGGAGTGACTGTCATTTGCATGTCATGTGATGCCTAGATTGGTTAGTGTCTTATTCAGAGGGAGTGATTGTGCATTCAAGATGACTGGAGGGTGTCAGCTAGAATTGTGACTGCTGATGTTAAAAGTTTGCTTGAAGAGTTTTGTGGAGATGCATGTATCTTCTGGATGAGCCATTATTCCAGATGTGTAATGTAGTGCTGCATGTTTCTTGTTGTTATTGTGGTGTTAGGGTGTTGTTATGTGATTGTGAGGTTGTCTACATACAAAAAGACTTTTATGTTGTGGTTTACAAGAGGTATTCAGAAGTCATGTAGGAAGAGATTGAAGAGGTATGAAGAAAGAACTACTACTTTAAGGAATTCCTGTGTGGTTTTTGTAATTTAAAGGTGAAGCCACTGCAAGTGATTCTGCCATGGCAGGCAGATTTTTTTTTTTTTTTTTTTTT